>NC_067133.1:65750-96385 GCF_021347895.1 Acanthochromis polyacanthus | reverse complement strand
AAATGTGCGCGCGGTTGCGTAGTGCGTAGCTCGCGCATCTCTGCATGGGCTTGCTTGTTGTGCGCGTAACCGTTGATTGACAGCATGACAAAGCTGAAGCTCGAACTTGATTGGTCGGCAGCGACTGGCGCTTTTTGGAATAACATGGGGGTCTATGAGAGGAAGGCGGAGCTCAGGAATAAATTTTCATATCGCGTTATACTAACTTTATATTATAGTATCGAACTAGACTAACACATTTAAGCTTTGTTAAACAATGATACATAAATTGAAAACAAACGGAAACTCCGGACAGCAGCTTTAAGCTGCTTTGAATGAAAACACAGGCTGGAGAATTCATTCTGTTTCTGTTCACATTCATTCAGCTGAGTTCTGCTGTGTTTCCTGTAATCTGAGAACCAGTGGTAACAAAGGAGACGCTTTAACGTTCCGTGGCACTCTTACCAACACACACCAGCACATACCAACACTGAGTGACATTTAACTCAATTTTTTATCCAAAGTTACCTTTTTTTTTTAACAGATTACTGTTTGTTTGTCTTTGATCCCACAGGGTTCTGTACTGTTACGTCTCCCAGTCCTACAGGTAACACACACACACACACACACACACACACACACACACACACACACACACACACACACACACACACACACACACACACACACACACACACACACACACACACACACACACACACAGTGAACAGAGGAGCAAGTTGTTGGAGACACTGAGCGCGGTGAAACATCTTTTTACAGTTGATGAGCAGAGTAGAGAGAAACGTACAAAACGATGAATAAAATGACACAAAAGGGACAAAACTGTACCAAAACCTATAAAATGGCTGACAAGATACAAAGTGATGAAAACAAGACACGAAATGACACAAAACAAAAAAAACCTGACATAAAATGAACCCAAAGAGACACACAACAACATAGAGACAAAAAGGCCAAAACAAGACGCAGAATGGAAAAGGAGACTGTCCCAAGGAGACACAAAGTGACACAAACAAGACAGAAAACAAACCAAACCAAAACAACCAGGGCACAAAATGTCAAAAACAAGATACACAATGCCAAAAAATTACACAATGTGAGAAGCATGAGAAAGAAAACAGTCAAGGGATCAACCTGGAAGAACGAGACATGAAATGAATCGAATGAGACAGAAATAAGCAGCGTGAAGCTTCTTTCAGGCAGTTTTACGGTTTATTGAAGAGATTTAATCAGGCTTCGCTCCAGTGAGACTAAAGCTTCATGGTTTTGTGTTCAAACTTGTTTTCTAACCTCATTGTGTCGAGTTGAAGTCGATGAATTAGCAATAGCGACGACCAGATTTGAATGTCAAAGTGACTCCGCTGATTCGGCTTCTCTCACGTGACTCCAGAACAAACCAGCGTTCCCGATGGAGACAAAGGGAACTGACCACAGAGATATGCAAAACTACAGCCATGGCCATAAGTTTGGACACAGCATGACTTACTATGTCTGTTCTGATGTCTATTACAGAACATAACTAATATTTTTTGACAGCACCAGTTTAATTAGTCAACAAATCAACAAGGGATATAATATTATCAATAAATTCCAACAATTGGAACAACTTTGTTCCCAAAACATAATATTAGAATAACAAAAAAATGCAGTACTTTCACAACCGAATTTGTTAAGAATAACAAAATGACACCAAACTCTTTTGATGTTTTTTTTAAATATGAAACTTAATATAGTTCTCAGGAGTTGTGTACTGTATTGTAAGTGACAATTTTGTGGTATTTTCTAAGATTCACAAGCGTCATGGTACTTGTGTCCAAACTTATGGCCATGGCTGTACCAGCTGTGACCTCACCTCAAAAAGAAATCACTGCAACGACACGTGAAACCAGCAAAATTCAATGCAAAGAGAAGCAAAACAATATAAGTGAGACACAAAATGGCCAAAATAAATTAAAACGACACCAAGAAAGACACAAAACTACAAAAATTAGACACAAAATGACTCCAAAGAGAAGCAAAATGGTCCAAATGAGACATAAAGGGACCAATTTTGACAGAAGATGGCATAAGAGACAAAAAGGATCATTGAGAGTCAGTTTAAGCTTTGAGTTTAGTCTGTTTCTGAGGGTTGCAGCAGAACAAACTAAAGTATTTGTGGTCTGACTGTGTCAATGAAGAAATTCTCCCAAAAGAATCTGGAAGCAGTTATCCAGTTTCACCACTGACTCAGAGCTACGGTGGCCCCGAAGGCTCAGTGCAGCTGCTTCACCTCACTGTGGAACACACTCGGCTGCAAAACGGCCGAAGTCTAACACAAACTGACTACAAATACACACGAAGCAGCTGCAACGAGTTGTGAATGAAATGCAAACCACCACAATAAAGACCCGTGAAAACCCGACACAGATGCAAAATATCAAATACACGAGACGTGAGCGTGATACGACAACGTCGAAAAGACGGAAAGTGAAAAGGGGAAACTTAAAGATCTGTAAAGAGAATCATAAAAGAGAAATGAGACTAAAATGAAACGCAAACGGGAACAATAAATCAATTAAAAGATGCAGAACAACCAAAAAATGAGACGCAAAAGAAATGAGTTTGTTCTGATCGATTGTCAGGAGGATCAGTAACCGATTGTGTGCTGATCTCTTTGTAGAGTTGTTCTGTCCTTCGAGGAGAAGAGCAAAGCTACAGTGGACGACAGGTACGTCTCACCTAGAGTACTGATCAACCAATCAGAGACCTCCAGTCACAGACACACCTAAACGAAACTCTTTGCAGGTTCGGTTTGTCATTTTGGATCGAAAGTTCTGTGAAATGTTTTGGCTTGGCTTCAAGATTTTCACATTTTCAGATCTGGGAATTTTTTTCTTTTCTCCCTGAAAAGCAACATAGATAGATAGATACTAAAAAAACACTTTTAATGGTAAAATCTATAGAATACTAAATGTAATTAAAATTCAATATGCAGTATTTACACATTTCAGTTGGCATGGTGATTTAAAGTGACTTTGACAGGTAGTAGGAAAACAGTTATATCAAAGTACCTAAGGTGCATGGGCATTCTATAATCATCACATTGGTCCTAATGTGATTATGACTGTGACCTCCCTGACCACTCAGCGATGAGTTGTACAGTCTGATGGCCGAGAGGACAAAAGAGTTCCTGAGTCTGCTGGTGGAGCAGGTCAGAGACAGCAGCCTGGAGCTGAAGTCGTTTTTAAGCTCCAGTGTCTCAGAAATAAAACTAACAGCCATGAAACGTGATGAGAACAGACAGAGTAGTTCCATCAGATCAGAATGATCGAATGGATCCAGCAGAGGACACATTTTTTGTTATTAGACCTTGAAAATGGGGGGGAAAGTACGAAATATTCACACCAGGTTAGAGTTGTGTCTCCAGAAAGTTCCTGTAAGTGACAAATTTAAATCTAAATATCTAAAAACTGGAACCTTGTCTGTTTTTTTAAGGGTCAAATTATGAAAATTCTCACATCTGAAAACATGAAATTCTCTAATTTCAGCCAAAAATATTTAACAGAACTTAGTTTTGGGTCTTCAATAAGTCATAGTCTGAGTCAGACTGAAGCAGTTTTAAGTTTCTACCAAACTCAATCAAATGTATTTTAGAACATGGAACCTATATATAAAGACGCAGACCGGTTCTGTCAGTGTGTTCTGGTTTACACTCTTCATAACCGTAGTGAAACCTTTCAGCAGATCAAGCCTGAAGCCTTTATTACCTGGAATCCTTTACGTATTTGTTTTCCCTGCATAACGTCTTAACTCTGTGATTAATGACGTGAGCTAAGCTCACCTGAACAGGTACGCTGAGTGTTGTGTGTTCAGGGTGGAGGCATGCTCAAGCCTTTCTAGTCTTTAAATCAGCAGGTGAGATAAAGCTGCAGGTCTGTTTGCCCTCAGACTGACTTTAACCTGCTCCGATAACAGCAGGAAGTCGCATAGCATCCATTGAAAGTTGTCAGCTGCCACAGTTGAGGACATTTTACATCTTTTGTGGCTGTTTTACGTCATACTTTGCCAGTGTGGCTTTCTTTCTTTGTTTGTACTTATCTTTTATTGTTTTGCCTGTTTTTCATCTTTTTGGTTGTTTTTCGTGACATTGTGGTAGTTTTATGTGTTGTTGTGATTTGTTGCATTTGATTTCCTTGTGTTGTACTCATTCTTTCATTTTTCTTGTTTTTTTGGTTGGTTTATGTATGATTTTGGTCGTCTTTTATCTTATTTTTTATCTGTTTTGTAGCATTTGCATTTTTTTTGAGTCTGGTCTTGGTTGTTTCGAGCTTCAGTGGTTGTTTTTGTGTCAGATGAATAACTTCATGCAAATCAAAATGTATCAGGACAGGAAAGACAGAAAGACGATTGATTCCTTTCATTTTGAAAATGTTGACGTAAACTGCAGCTGATTGACAGATAACCATTTCCATTAACATGAAAGAAGAAAAAGAAACAAGTCCAGGAATGAAAAACAGGTTAATGTTTGTTTAACCTGTTTCAGTCTGAAGTTGCACAAAGACGTTCTTCACACAACTTTCCATCACAAAAACACACAACATGTCAATAAAATGACTAAATCACTCAGTGGGTGTTTTACCTTTAACATGGTCTGTGTGTGTGTACCTGTGTGTATCGGTTGTTGTGTAGATCTGATCCTGAAGCATTTCTGACTCGTCACGAGCTTCATCTGGTGTCTCCGGACCAGTCAGAACTCTTCAATCAATCAATCAATCAAAGTTTATTTCTATAGCACTTTTCATACAAAAAGTAACACAAAGTGCTTAACAAGTTAAAAGCAAACAATAAAAAAACAATAAAAAGACAATGCCCCACATCCCTCCCTAATCCTGCCCCACAACATACTTCTTATGAACACACAGACATACCCACACAGACAGTCGCACAGCCACGCACACACACACACACACACACACACACACACACACACACACACACACACACACACACACACACACACACACACACACACACACACACACACACACACACACACACACACACACACACACACACACACACACACATATTTTTGTAACAGAAATAATAATGTCTGTTGGCTGAGAGCAGAAGCACCAGAAAGAGGAAACACCATCAATGAGAGCCGCCCGCACCCGGGGCAGCAGCAGGCCCCGTCAGGCCCAACAGGCCAGCTAGCTCCAGGGCCATTAGGCCCAGGCCCTGCCAAAGCCCCAGATGCAGACGGCTCCCCACTGAGGAAACACTGGAATCTAAAATAGACGTGTTAAAAATAACAGGTAAAACTAAAAATTGAAGAATAAAATAGCTACTAAAAGATAAAGAATAGTAAAATAGTAAATAAGTAGTAAAATAAATGGTAAAATAGATAGTAAAATAAATACTAAAATAGTTAAATAATAATATAGTATACAAAATAATAAAATAAATGTATAAATAAAAGCAAAACCAGGGAATAAACAGTATAAATCAAGGCATTAAGATAAAATAAAAGCATATTATTATTTATAAAATAAAAGCATTCTTCTTCTCCTCCTCCTCCTTTTCCATGAAACATGTTAAAGCCATTTTTAATCATTAATCTGAGTTTTTATTTCTAATATTCTTACATTGTGCACAAACTTCAGTTTCAAAGTTTTTCTCTTTTAATCAGTTTTGTTTTTTCAGATGCAGACTTCAAATAAATTCATGTTTTGGTCCACAGTCACGGATACGTTACAGCAGTAAAAGTTCTGGCTAGTGTCGGATCAGCAGCTGGTTTATATCAGTTTATATTCAGCAGATTAATCTGACAGAGAAGAACAAAACAATTTCTGATCCACTAATGTGGTCTCAGTTCTTCTACAGTCTTTGACTTCTGCTCAGATGTTGAATCTTTGGAACATTTAATAACATTTACTAAATTGAAATGAAATGAATATTATAATCTTTTAAAATATCACAAAGATATCCCCCAAAATATAAAATCAAAACTTACAATCAAGATGTCACAAAATATAAAAACAATAAAAGATTTCATCAAAGTATTTTTTTAATTTACTGTTTTATCAAAAGATAATTTTAAGAAATAACTAAAATATTTTACAATGTCAAAAAACAAAGTTAAAATCCAAAACTCCTGGTTTAATCTGTAACTATGTGTTGCATGTTAAATACTTGTTCTTTTATTGTGTCCAACTGTCAGATTAATGTGGAAACTACTCAAGTAGAGTATTTCAGAGTTGGATGTAAGTAAATGTACTCAGTTACTTCCTGCTCTGTCAGTAGTGTGTGAACGCTGCTACCTGCTGGTCAAAAGCAGCACAAACATGTTTTACTTGAATTGTTAGATGTATGAAGTGCAGCAAAGTTTTTTATTTTTCATTCTAAAACAAGTACAGAAGGCAGACTGAGTATTAGACCTCGTGTTAAACCCTAATTCTTTAATCTACACAATGACAACATTTATTAGATAGACACCATAAAAACAGAATCATCAACACTCTGGTACTGGACGGAAAAGTGAAAAATGAGCCCACTGTA
Organism: Acanthochromis polyacanthus; assembly: GCF_021347895.1. Lineage (NCBI taxonomy): Eukaryota > Metazoa > Chordata > Actinopteri > Pomacentridae > Acanthochromis > Acanthochromis polyacanthus. The sequence goes on along the minus strand of NC_067133.1, from coordinate 89,845 downwards.
AAGTGTCCTACAGCGCCACCTTCAGGACAAACGGTATGTATGCAGCTCCACTGTGATCTGACTGTCTGTATGAGCTGTTTAGATTGTTGTTCTCTGTTGTCTGTGTTTCAGTTTGCGGTACAAACAACCGAGCATCGTGCATGGGTAAGTTTAACCTGATGGTTGCTGCTGATAATGTTGTGGATCTTGTTGTTGTTGTTGATCTTGTTCTTGTTGTGTCTCCGACTGCAGTCGCACCGACGTGGTGACGGTGACGCCTTGGCTTGCTCCTGTTGTCTGGGATGGAACCTTTGACCCAGGTTTACTTGACAGCATCTACAGACCAAAGAACATCACTGTCGCTGCCACCGTGTTTGCCGTCGGAAAGTAAGCGAGATTTCAGCACCGCGGTTTCCACGTCACCCTGAAGGCTTCTGAATTGAACCTCTGATCTTGTGTGCAGGTACATCAAGTTCCTGAAAGAATTCCTGGAAACAGCAGAGAAGCACTTCTTCGTTGGTTTCAGAGTGCATGTATACGTGTTCACCGATCGGCCAAATGAGGAGATGCCCCAAGTCAAGATGGCTGCCGACCGACAGGTAAACAGTCACCTACACAGTCGCCAGGTGCTCATTTGGACTTTCATTAACGCCTCTTCCTCCTCCAGCTTACAGTGATGCCGGTGCCCAGCTCCAACCGCTGGCAGGAGATCTCTGCTCGCAGGATGGAGCTCATCCAGATGCTGATCGAGAAGAAGCTTCGCGATCACACTGACTACATCTTCTGTCTGGATGTCGACTCCAAGTTCCGCGGTCGCTGGGGAACCGAGTCACTGGGCGGACTAGTGGCTGTGACCCATCCAGGTCGGGGACGTTCTCCTCAGAGCTCTGTTCCTTATCCAATTAGATGATTCAGACTGTGTGACATCACTCCTACCCGTGTTCATAGGTTACTATCGAGATGAGCGCAGCAAATTCCCCTATGAGCGAAGACCCGCCTCCAGAGCCTACGTGGCTCATGGGGAGGGCGACTTCTACTACTGTGGCGGGGCGTTCGGAGGCCTCCTGGAGGAAGTACATCTGCTCGCCAAAACCTGCCACCAGAACTTTGAGGCCGATGCCAGAGACGGCATCGAGGCGGCGTGGCAGGAGGAGAGTCACCTGAACAGGTAGGTGGTCTTTGGACAAGTGCTGACCCTCAGTGTGTTCTGTAATGACTTTTGTCTCTCTGTTCAGGTACATGTGGATCAACAAGCCCAGTAAGGTTCTGTCACCTGAATACCTATGGCAGGATTCCAAGCCCAAAAACCCAGAAATCAAAATCATCAGGTTCTCCGGAGTCGTCAAGAACTATGCTGAGATCCGACCGAACTGAACCAGACTCACCTGGACCGGATTTACTGGCATCAGCCTCACCTGAACTGAACTTATCTGCACCAGACTTACCTGGACCAACCTGAACTTGACTCACTTCGATCAATCTCGTATAAACCCAACTCACCCGGATAAGACTCACCAGATCCAGACAGGTGAGCCTCATCCAGACTCAACAGGAGGAGCTGAATCAACCACAGATCTGGAGCTGGTTCATACATCTCTGTAACACCTGAACCTTACCCACAATACACCTCAGGAAGCCCCATCGGTTGCACACTTAGGGCCTGTAGCTAACACTGCATCATCTCTACTGAGCGAGTGCAGCACTCAAACTCTGGATTCACTTTAGATGCCTTTCAGTTGACTGATGCAACGCGATGACGTTTAATCTCAAACCAAAGAATCAAAACTCAGGTGTCCCACACTTGGTGCAGTGCCGGAATGTACCCTGCTGCAGGTGAAGGTGATTGTGTTAGCATACTTACAACAACAAGCCACATAATCAAAGTGGACTTGTGCTAAAATGACCAATACTAACCATCATTAGCTTTTGTGTGGTAGAACAGCTACAAGGTGATGTTTGCACTGTATTAAAAAAAACAAAGCAACTTCAGAAAGGTGAATCAGATACTATAACTTTACTTTAGCTTGTTTGGCTCTAAGTTTCGCCTGTGTGTCCTCAGACATGTCTTTAGCTTTCACTACGTTTAGCTTGTTTAGCTAAATCCAACCTGTTTAGCTTAGTTTAGCCTTTGTGTGCTCCACAGATTTTTCTATAGATTTAGCTATGTTTAGCCTGTGTTTATCACAGGTTTTTCTGTAGTTTTAACCCTGTGAAGGCTGTTTAGCTAAACTGTAAAGCTAAATTGAACTATTTCAGCTTTGAACCAACACGTGAATTAACAAAAACGCACCATTTAGTTTGTCCATCCAAGCATTAACTACTGTTAGCATTTATTATATCCAGTTTTAACACTCCTGTTGAAGCTATCAAGTCCAGGAGAAAGTTACGGTCTTAAAATATAGTAACTTGTAGAATAATCAGTTAATTTGACATTTAGAATGTGTGTTTTTGACAGAAACAATCGTTGGTTTTCATTCTGCACTTTTAAGATTCTGTTTATGTGGAAGATTTATCCAAGTTTAGCCTGTTACACTAAGTTTCAGCTGTATGTGCAGATTTTCTGTTGCTTTCGCTAAGGTTAGCGTAATGCTAAGTTTAGCATGTGAATATCACACACTGTATTGTAGCTTTAGCTAAGTTTGTGTGTTTTTTAAGCTTAGCATGTTTAGCTGAGTTTGCAAATGGCCCACACTAATATAGCACTTTAAATCTGAGCAACCTTATCATAGTGGACAATCCGCTAACACCTGGGCCATGACCACCAGTTTAGCATGTCAAGCTAAGTTTTGCCTGTGTGCAGAACAGGAAGCAGCTCCAACGTCTGATTCACACCTCAGGCGTATGTTAGATGGTTTCGTTGCACTACCTTCAGGTCTCTAAAGGAACGTTTTCCTCTCAGTCTGCTGTTTCAGTTCTGCCCTGTGACCAGCCTTTGTCTGTCCAGGTGAGGTTTGGATTGTTCCATGTGGTTGTGCTGCTGCTGTTTGTGCTCAGGTGAGTCTCGCCTGTACAACAGTTTGAACCTGCTCAGGTGTGACATTCACTGTTTGTGTTGCGTCTTCCTGTCAGCTGATGAGGAACCATTTAATCTGCTGCTCTCATGTGGTTGTTGCTGAGGTCAAGGCTGTCACCAAAGAATAAAAATATTGTCCAAATGTATGGACAAATCTGAGCAAGAGTTTTATGTTTAATAAAAAAATGCTGATGCTTAATGAGCTGACTGTTTTGATTGTTTAATTGTTAAAATCTGACTGACCAGATGTAGACTTCAGGTATAAACCTGTGATTTGCTGCTCAGTTCACACAACATTCTGTGCTTCCATTATTAAAATTCACTTCACTTCAGGAAATACCGCATTTAAAACAGAAGGTTCTGTACAGCTTTTGGATTGTGCAGTAAAGCAGCACTGCAAATTTTTAGTTTTTCCAGTGACTTTTACATTTTAATCACCTCTCTGCTGCAAATCCTCTACCAAACTTCCACCATCACCATTTTAAGGAAACACTGCAGCTGCACCGTTTTTAGCTCCACCCTCAATGATTGGTGGTTGGTTTAAAGCATTGTTTCTCAAAGTGCGGGCCATGACAAGAAGGGCACAAGCGACTGGAAGGAAAAGGTCCATGTACACAGAACTAATCAACTGAACTATTGTTTTAACGTCGACCCAACAATACTCAAACTGTGCTGTCACGACAACCGTCCCCAATTCATTCTGCTCCGCCCATAGTGATTAGCTGTCAGCAGTTGCAGAGAATGGAGAAATATTTGACCAGGACGAAAAGGAAAACGGAACAGGAGATGAACAAGATACAACCTCCTGAAAAAGTCAAGAAAATAGGACAAGGCTTATCTTGCTCTTGGCTTCACAGCGAATGTGGTAGGAGGCGACGAGAGACCGCTGTGTGTGAAACCAAACAAATTCAGAAGACAAAGATACTAGATCCCAGTCATGTCAAGAAGCCACTTGACTTCTTTCAGAGAAAACTTGATGAATACAACAGGCAAGAACATTGCAGAGTAAAAACTGCACAAGTGAACATTACAGCACAAATAGCGTTGTACAAGGAACCACATACAATAGCTGAGGATCTCATACTCCCTGCTGCTCTTGATATGGTGTCAACAATGATAGATGAGACACCCCCACTGGTTGTGGACTGGTGCAGTCAGACCATTCTACACAGAGCTGTGACAGTGTCTGACTCTGAGTTTAAATACAATGTGTGAAGCTGTTTCCTTATTGAAGAGACTTGTTCTGGAAAACCCAGTCAGACCCACCTGCCAGCTACCTGAAAACCGAGGTGCCAGAAAGAGGATGCCTGCAGATGCCTTGACCAATCAGAGAGGAGGCAGCTGGCTCTGTGTCCAGTCACTGTCTGAGGAGTTGTAATTCAGGATTTAAAAAATGTTTGTATGTTAGTGTTGTAGAGTTGTTCATGTTATTGACCAGATGGAGATTCATATCTTCCTGAATTCAGATCTAAACTCCGTCCTGCAGGTGGCACTGTGGTGCTGCAGCGCAACCATCAGTTCTACAGCAAACTTCCCACCATGCACTGTTTTGGACTGGTTTTGTACTGGTTTTAGACTGGTCCAAACTAGGTTTATATATTTAGGATTGAGTTCATACTGGTGTCAGACTGTTTAAGTAGGTTTAAATGATTTCAACTGGTTTTTGAACTAGATGTAAACTTCGTTTTGGACTGCTGCCTGTCTGTAGATGTCGCTGTTGGGATTCAGATGTTTGCAACTGCAGAGCACACAGAGGCCTGAGAACTGGCTGTGTTTGTCCTTTCTCTGTTTAATAATCTGTTATCAGTCCACAAACAGCAATTAGCACTTCCTGTTCAGCCCATCAGACTTCCTGTGGCACTCATCAGTGACCGAGTTTCTCTGAAACTAATGAAGATGTTAAATCAGATGTGAGTCCAGTTCTGCTGGTGACTGAGGAAACAATATCTGTGGTGGCGGCTGGGTTTTTACTGGTTGCATTGAATAAGTCCAAATACTATATTCTTTTAAAATAAAAGTACTCGTTCTGCAAAATATTGCAAATAATTGTGATAATTATTGCTTTATCATGTTCAGCATGTTAATCTTGAAGCTGCTGATAAAAGTGAGTTAACTTTGATGTTTCATTTATTTCTCACTCATTATTTGAACAAAATAGAATAAGTTTTAGTTGTTCTGAAAATCCTTCTCTACAGCAGAACAGAAACTGTCAAATGAGCTGATGAATGATGAAGGACTCTTCTTGAAGGACTCTGAGATGTTGGACAACATTTTGTGGGACGTGATGCCTTTTTTTGTGGATGTTTTATATCACATTTTGATCATTTTTTTATCTTTTTGTGGTCATTGTATGTCACATCTTGGTTGTTTTATGTGTTTTTGTGATTTTTTTGGTCACATTTTCCTTGTTTGACATTTTATTTACACTGGATTTGGGTTGTTGCTTGGTGAATCTCATCCTTCCTGAAGGACTATGAGGATGTAGAGGACATTTTGGAGGATAGGATCACTTTTTTTGTGGTGGTTATGAAGCACATTGTGATCATTTGTGTCTTTTTGTGGCCATTTCAGGTCACAAACAAATCAACTGTTGAATCTGAACCAAGTGTGAATTTTTTTTGTGTGTTTTTACAATAACAGAATCAAGATCAGACTCAAAGTTAGAAAAACTTTCAGTTTGACGTGTTTTCTGACGAGGTGCTGGATGTCAGAGTTATTCAGCTTTAATCAGATGCTCTTTGTTGGTCACTGGTGAAGCATCTGATTGGCTATTGTGTGTGTGTTCTTATCTGTCTCCTGTTGTGAGGACCGCTCTGTGGGTAGGACCTACTCTAGCTGATTACCTTGACCTAGTTAACTCTGTCAGACTTAAACTGACAATGGAAAATTACTAAAATCTAAACAGAACCTACAGACGGTGTTCACTTCAGTTCAAAACCATCAACTCAGCTGTAGTCATTTCAGTGAAATGTGGATTTAATCAATATGAACAATGGAAAAAATACAGACTAATTCTCTGTTTATTGTCCCAGTCATGTTGTAAAGCAGCTAGAAACTGTTGGAAATAAATATTAAGCTGCAGCTCACAATTATTCTCTCCATGGAATTAATCTGTGGATTATTTTCTGGATCAATCAAGAAACTGTTGGCTTCTAAAATATCAGAAAATGTTACAAATAGGGATCAGAGTTTCCTCAAATGTCGTGTTTCATCCAAAGAGTTTTAGTTTACTGTCATGAAGGAAAGAAACGAGAAGACAAATTTACACTGAAGAGGCTGAAATCACAGAATTTGGACTTTTTTATTAAAAATGTTTCTATTAAATCAGAATAGTTGGAAATTAATAGTTGACAATTAATCAAGTGCTATTTGGAGCTATACAAGCCTTTACTGTTACACATGTTTATAAGAGTCAGTCTGCTGAATAGAGCCTCATTCGTGAAGTTTTGTTTGAAAGTAGCACGTGAAGCAGCCTTTTATTTACCAGCTAGCAGGGTTCAGTCAAACTCACACACATTTAAGTCACATCTAGCGAGCTGTGAAATGTCCCTCCAGAGTGTGCACGCATTTGTGCATGTGTGGAAGGTTCACTGATTAGCTGTATTTTTGTTTTTTTAAATCAGAAAAGCAAAAACCAGAGAACGGAAACTGCAACAAAGACAGGAAGCTTAATCAACGCAAAACAAATACGTGTGTGTGTGTGTGTGTGTGTGTGTGTGTCTGCTTGTGTGTATATAGTCAAAGTTCAGCTCTTATTATGTTCGTAAAACATTTACTTTCACACCCACATATAAAATGGGTGTGTAGAGAGAGGGAGACTCAAGGTGCCCTCGCTTGCCCAAACGTCCTACATCCATTTATGACCTTGTGTGTGTGTGTGTGTGTGTGTGTGTGTGTGTGTGTTATTATTGTTATCTCTGTGAGGACCTTTAGTCTAGGACAAAGCTGCAAAGACCTGTTGGATGAACCTGAGAAAGCATGTGATAATGACAGTCCCTACAGGCAAACTTAAATTTTAAAAAGTGTGTGTGGATGTGAGGACCTGACTTTGGACCAGACTTACAGTGGGCTTTATTGTCATTATACAGTGTACAACGAGATTGGAGACTTGTGTGGACCTGTTATACCATCCTGTGAATGCACCGTATTTTTGTGAGTCCCCACAAAGACAGACAGACTGACGTGTGTGTGTGTGTCTGTGGGAGACGTTATTTCATTGAGGGCGAGCGAGAACAGCTGGAGAATGAGAATGAGAGAGAGAGAGAGGGAGGCACTGAGCGCGTGCAGATCAGTCAGCCAGCAGACGTAGGAGAAGTCAGACGGAGCAGAACGGGAATCGAACCGACGACTGAGGACGAGGACGTGCTTTACCTTCATAAACAAACAAACCAACAAACAAAGAAAGCAGCGGAGGAGCTTCAGTCTGAAGACAAACAGGTCTGAGTCTTTGTTTCTGCTCTAACATCTCTGTGATTCTCAGACTTCACTGTTTCATGTTGGTAAATGACCTGATTTATTAAAACTGGCGTTTCGAGCTGAAGTTATAGTGAAGAGACACTGTAATCAGAGTAGAAATGTTGTAAACCTGAAGCTGAACAATCAAGTTTTTCCTTCATGAACAAGAAGCTGCTTCTTCACTGATGTAAAACTCAGATTAATGTTTAGTCAACAACAGATGCAGTTTCCATATTTACGCTCGGGTATATAAAATATAAAGTGTTTTATTAGGTGTTCGAACAAGTTGCTGCAGTGACAGTAGAGAAACAGAAAATACAGTAAAAATCTGAGTAAAATAGTGTTTTTCATTATTTACCAACATGAACAGCAGTAGAATCACAGCTGTAGGACTAAATCAGACTTGCAGACATTTCTAACACACCATCTATATTGAATGCTCAGTGATCAGTTACATTATTTAAACCTTTATCCATCTGTATTTGAGTCTGTTTCTGTATTTAATTTTGAGACTCTTCTTCTGAGCCTTTTCTCAGAAAATCCATAAATATGATCTTTTTATGTATTCTGTATAAAAATACTAAGCTGATAAAACTCCATAGATCTGATTGTGTTTCTTGTTTATGTTGTTGTGTTGGTAAATTATAATAAAACAAGGACAGAAGAACTTTATTTCATTCATTAGTTTCTTTAATCCCAAATGAGATTTTAAGATTTTAAACTCAGTAAAACACAGTGCTATCCATATAGAGACCATCAGTGCTGCCTCTCCACCAACACTCGGGTATACATTGAATAGTTCTTGTGATCATACAGCTGAGATTGGACTCACACCTGTCCAGTCACACCTGCAGATGTCGGCCAATCAGGTCACGTAACCTCAGAACAAACACCCAGCACTCTGGTTTCCTGTGTTTAGTCTTGTCAGGCCGCTGGAGTTTTGTTCTAACCGTTCCACTGATGCTCTGGTGTCGTCCTCAGGTGTGTGTCTCCATGGCGACAGGTGTGTGTGTGTTGCTGAGTGTGTATGTTGGTGTGTGTGTAGCATTTAACCTCGACACGGAGTTTCCACTGCTGAAGACGGGAACGGATAGAAGTCTGTTCGGACTCTCTGTGGCTCTGCACCAAGACTTGAAGACAGACGGTTACCTGTGAGTACCAGTTACCTGTCTGTCTGTTACCTGTCTGTCGGTGTGTTTCCTGTGTGTGTCCTCAGGTGTCTCCAGGTAAATGATTAATCTGATCTCAGACTAGTTTCCTACTGAAACCACGTCTACCTGCACAGAGACCGTTGTGGACCGGTGTGTTTTCTGATGAACATCAAAGAACTGACTCTAGACCTGAAAACTATTTGGAGAAATACATGAAAACACATTAGAAAATATTAACGAAATATCAGAAACTATAGTAAAACATGCACAGATTTTATGAAAACACACCAATAATAATAATATCAGCCATCTTTGGACTGAACTCAGGTGAACGTTTCCATCACCCCCTCAGTCTTTCTGTTCCACTGTAGAGCCCACAGCTTCAATATTAACTCAGAACAGGAACCAATAATTACTGGAGTCCAGTTCTATGCAGGAAACAGAACAACTGAGGTTTGTTCTGTTAGAACATCTGGAGAACATTATGTTGTTGATGGTGAAGTTAGAGATGAGAAGCTGTAGGAGAACAAGGAGAAGACAACATGTCATCCTCTTTGAGTTTAACCAATCACCATCATGCTACAGAAGTTCTTCTGTTGTTCCTGCAGCTGTTCGATGTTCTCCTCCATCTTCATGACATTCTGCTGGTTGACGGAGCTGCTGCTTCAATCAGATCAAACACACCGAAACACTTCAAACCCTGTTGCCCTCCAGGAATTCAGAGTCAGGTGGATCCTTTGTAGTGCTAATAATGTGTCTGAGGAAATATCAAACAAGGATGAAGAACTGTTTTTTACAGTCTTTTAAAGGGCTGCTCAGGTCCTTGACGGGTTCAGGAGGTCCTTGAAAAGGTTGTTGAGTCAGATGTAGTGATCTTTCAGGATTCAGTGATGTTGCTGTAACATCATTAAAAGACAGAATGAGTGTTACATTCCTGCTCTGCTGGATAGTAAACGTTTATCATGCATGTTGGCGTCAGAGTGAATCAGATGCTGACAGGTCGCATGGTACTGCAGCTTCTTCTTCTCTGGTTTCCAAGTAGACTTGCAAACAGCAGCAGTGAGAACAAACCTGTGAAATTTCCTCTGAGTTGAATCCTTCAGAAAGACAGTATTTAAAATTCAGGCTCCAAAGTAGAAACTTAGTGAACCAAAGTGAGTCCATCTGTGATTTTCAATCTAACTGATGAACATGGTTCTAAAATGAGCTGAGAACAGCAGAACTTTCTCAGTTCTGGACCTGTGGGCCGTGTCTATCTATGTCTGCATCATGGCTCCACTTGGAAAAGAACTGAACAGAGGAAATGAAAAATCTCAGCTGGAAAATGATCCAGGAGGATCAGTGAGCAACTAAAAATCAGTGAAGCACAGAGTCAGCAGTGATCAGGAGGAGCCATAATACCACAACTCCTAAAATGACTCCAATAACAGTGAACTACTTTCACAATCTAGCTTTGAAAACCAGACAGCAGCTGCTTCAGACGTGGCAAAGGGATATCAGTGGGAATCAGAGTTTGTGTGAAACTCAGACACTGAGAAGGAACCTTCAGAACATCAACCTCTATGGACAGAGGACAAGAACAAAACCTGGCTGCTGCTTAGAACTAAACTTCCAGATGAAAGTTTGCTGAAGAACATGACAAGAAGCCTGATGAATGTTGGAGAACATTTTTGGTCAGATGAAGATCATATGGGGCTGCATGAGTGCAAAAAGGTGTTGATGACATTTCTAGATGCACCATGAATAGGAATATTCCAGCAGGAGAACCATCCATAGAACAACACCACACAAGAGCTTCTACACAGGAACAAAGTGAAAAACAGAATGTCTAAATAACTAAATTGTTTCCAAAAAAACTCAGACTTTGTCTAAATTGCTAAAAAATTGTCCAAATTTTCAAAAAATTACTTGAAGCTGACTTGAGTTTTGCCCTGAATTAATTAAAACTTGTTAGGAACTACTCTGACACGACCTGGAAACATTTGTTTACCAGACTTAAGTCCAGCCAAACTCATCTCTTATTGCTTTGAAGTCTGTCAGCAGAATCAAACCGCTCAGTGGGCGGGGCCTCACTGAGGTCACTTAGAGGTCGCCCAGCTGTCTGTCTCTGCCGTCACCATGACAACGGCCTCTCTGTGTTCTCTAATTGGATTGGCTGAAACAGTAATGTGGTTTCCTTCTGGGAGCTCTTAGGTCAGGAGGTCAATGTCTCCTCTGATTGACTCAAAGTCCCGCCCATCAGACGTCTGCTCCTCTCTGATTGGTCGAACAGGAACATACAAATCAATAATTAGATTTAGCAGCTTTTATAGATCCTTGAGACTCCAAGGAGGCAGGTCATTGAGTAACCTATAGGGGTCCTTGAGAATGTCCAAAATTAGTTTCCAGGACTGAAGGTGAATTACAGAGTTCCTTCAGAAGATTCCAGATGCTGTTGAGCAAAACCTTTTTTCATCATTGAATAATCTCTAACAGCTCTTGAGAACATTCTGCATACCTTGAAGGGCTCCCAGGAGTCCACCAGGAGTCTTGAGTCTCCTTGAGGTCCTTGAGATGTTCCAGGATGACTCTGGAAGTCAGGATGTGAAGGTTAGAGGAGAAATCAAAGTATCAGTCATTGAGAATGTTCAAGGAGAGCTCAAGCATGTTTCAAGGTTACAGGAAGCCTTTACTGAGTTCCAGGTGCCCCAACAATCTCTACATGACACCTCTGTCATGTGACACCATCATCACCACAGTAACACATCTAAGATCAGATCAGAGATCATGGAGAGGTCAAACAGGAAAGAAAACACGCACACACACACACACACACACACACACACACACACACACACACACACACACACACACACACACACACACACACTTCTTTCTTCAGACCTTCAGCCAAGCAACATTTATTGATTTATGGGGACCTGCTGGTTTTGTCCTCAAAAGGACGTCGAGTCCGGACAAAGTGAGTGCGTCCCCACATTAGTAATCCCCACAGTAAAACACTCAACAGTCTGTGTGTGTGTGCGTGCATCTGTCTGTGCGTGTTGTATGCTCTTGATGCTCTTCAGACTCAGACGTCTTAATTATTCCACGACTGTAACACAAAGAAAAGTCAAATATAGAAGCATTAGACTGATGGTGGGACCTTCAGTGACCTCCAGCACATTCCAGGTGTCGTTGAAGGGCCTCCAGCTAATGGAACCTCTCACCTGTCTCACCTGTGTTGTCCTGACAGGCTACTGGTTGGAGCTCCGAAGGAGAAGGCCGAGCCAAATGTTCCAGCCAAGCAAACAGGAGGAGTGTACAGCTGCCCGATCACAGGCAACCAATCAGACTGCAGCAGGATGAAGCTCATAGATCCAGGTGAGTCACACCTCTAGAACAAGTGCTACTGAAGTTCAAGGTGCAGACAAAAGATTTAGTGACTGTCTGAGTTGTTTGTACACAAATTGCATCAAGGTGACGAACACAAAGAGAACCCAAACCACCAGAGTACAGCTTTACATCTCATGATTTAATGTAAATAAATCATTCTTATTGGTTGCTGTGTAATGACTAATGTTTGTATCAGCCAATCATAGAGCAGCTTGTTATTCACTACAGGAGAAATCCTGTACTTTTAGCTGATTGGCGGACTGATTAGCTGTGGCTAATGGTGTAACTACTGGCTGCCTGTGATGTTATCGACGCCCTGGTGCATTATGGGTCGTCCATTCCTCACTGAGCAGTGACAGCTACTGTCTGTTTCTGCTTTATCTGCTTCTGAAAACAACACACTCTGATAGGATGACAAGTGGTCACCATGGCAGCAACCAATCAGACGAGTTAATTTCTAACATGACACAGTAAAAACAAAAAAGGAATCATAAAACACTGCAGCTGCTGTACACACACACACACACACACACACACACACACACACACACACACACACACACACACACACACACACACACACACACACACACACACACACACACAACACAGACAACACAGACAACACAGACAGATGCTCTCTCTATATGGAAGTCAGTCGGTTAAAATACTTATTGAAAGGCAACAAAGTGTAAATACTGTAAATAATTTCCACGGTAAATCAAAGTTAAGTCAGTTAGTTATAAAAAATGGTTTCTCTTAGTGGGTGGAGCCACCATTAGCCAGGGCAATATACCTGGGAGGAATCTCTGCCTGTGGGTGGAGTTTTTCAGTGGGACAAGTCTCTCTCTGTCTTGCTCACCTGTGCTGCTACTTCTGCTGTTTCAGACCTCATCCTGCCTGACGACCTGTTTGAAGACATGTGGTTGGGAGTCTCAGTAGCCAGTCAGGGCCAACCTGGGGGCGGGTCTTGGTGAGTCAGTGTTCTCATTGGCTGATTCAGTTGTTTCTTTTTAAGTATGAATGTAGTTCAGTGCCAGTAGTTTGTTAACAGGCCAGTTCTCAGTAAACTGTGATGGAAGCTATCTGAACATAAATCAACCTGTCTGACTAACTAGTTAATTGTAGTTAGTTAAATTTCTCAGTGAATTGACTGGGTAACAAGGTCACTGTGGCTACTTAACTGACTAACAGGTTCACTAACTAAAGTTAAGTGTAGCTAGTTAACTAACAGGCTGACTAACCAACAAGGCAACTTTAGCTAGTTGCTAGCTAACTAACACATTAACCAAACAGTTTACTAATTACAGGTTAACTAACTAACTAGGCAACTGTAGGTAGGTAACTGTCAAACAGAACTAACTAGGTAGCTACAGGCACATACAAGGACTAACTAACTAGGACTAACTATTAAACAGATTGACTAACTTTTTAACTGAGATTAGCTAACTAGTTAGCTGTGACTAATTAAATAACAGGCCAACTAATTAATTAATTAATATTTGACTGTAACTAGTTAACTGACTAACAGATTAACTAGATAACTGGATCTAGTTCACTAACAGATTAACTTACTAACTGTTGAGAGTTAACTGACTAACAGATGGACTGATTAGTCACTGAGGTAGTTACCTCTAACTGGTAAGCTTTTGGTCATCAAATAACAGATAACTATTTAACAATAGGTGGTTTACTAACTACTACTACTAAATATTTAACTATCTATAATTATTTAGTACTTCTAACAGAATAACCAACTATTTAACTGTAGCAAGTTAAAAAATTGACAGATCAACTAGCTAGTGAAATGTTTCAAGTTAACTAAGTGACTAGCAGATTCACGACCAAACTAAGAAGTTAAGTGTTGCTAGTAAATAAACTGACCAACAGATGAATTAATAGTTACCTCTAAATAGCTAACTGACTAAAAGATTAATTTAACTGACTAAAGATTAAGACTAATTATCTAAACTAGTTAAATAACAGATTAACTAATAGCTAACTGAAACTAGTTAACTAACTGACTAACAGAATAACTACTAAACCAACTAATTAACTGTAGCTAGTTGACAGACTTACTAACTAACCCAGTTCTCCATCTCTCCAGGCATGTGGTCATCGGTTTGTTAAACTCTATGGAGCATTTAAACTCAGACACATGATTGGCCGATGTTATCTCCGTGGAAACGACCTGCAGTATGATGAGAATGATTTCCACTGGCAGAACCCGGACCAGGTCTGCAGGTAGGTCACCTGACACATCACTGAAACCTGATGACCTGAGTGTTGCCTCGTCTCCTCACCTGCTCTATGTGTTCAGTCACCTGGGTGATGTCACAGGTGAGGTCATGTGTAACATGGGGATTTCAGCCTCCATCACACAGACGGAGGTCATCGTCGGCTCACCTGGAAGCTACGTATGGCAAGGTGACATTCCACTGTGTTCTGTTATCTACACTGTGTTGTGTTTCTTCTCTGTTCTACTTTGTTCTATTCCACCATAACGGTTTTCTCTTGTTGATTCAAATTCAGAAAAGGAATTTTAAGTTGTGTTCGTGTGTCTGTTTGTGTGTGCATGTATAGGAAACGTCCACGTCACCTGGACGAACCCTGATGTTGAGTTTGACATCCAGAGAAGCGCCTTCCCCGACCTAGATCGCAGGAACATTTATATAGGTTCACTGTCCCTTTAAATCACACTCAGACCTTAACTCATGCACATGAAACATGTATTTTCAGACCCAGTAAGCAGATCATCATCAGTAATGTGTTTTCTCAGTATCAGTGATCAGTCAGACAGCAGATGTGTACCAGACGGAGGGTAAAATCTGAACTGTGTTTTCAGGATATTCAGTCACTCAGGCTCATCGTGTTCTCTCTAAGGATGATGAAACCATCGTAACAGGTGACTACATCACCTTCATCCTTCTATAAACAATCCACTCGGTGACCAGTGGACAGACATATTGATTGATGTATTGATTGGTGCATCCATTGTTGATAAACAGGCGCTCCAAAGGACAGTAAAAACGATGCTCGTGGCTCAGTCCTGCTGGCGGTCAAACGTTCTGGTAAACTGGTGATCGAGCAGATGCTCCGCGGCCAGCAGACGGGTTCCTACTTTGGTAACGCCGTGGCAACCGCCGACCTCAACAACGATGGGTAAGAAGACTGTGCAGGTCCCGTGACTGATACTGGTTAGTCTGCTGTCTCATCTTTACAGCATCAACACAGAGAACCAGGAGATCTTAAGCTGCTTTGTTACTGTCAAATATTAATAGAATTAATTCTGGTTATTAATTCTCAGTTAACACAAACCAACCGTCAGGCTGTCTCTGTGTGAACAGACTGAACTGAGCCTTTAAAGACTCTCAGTTTTCTGAATGTTTACTCTGATCTCATCATGTTCCCATTACATTCACTCACTCATTAACTCACTGGGTGACTGATTATGACTACCTGACTAACTGGACAATCCTGAAGTCAAACTAACTGTTGACTTTTTATCATTTAAGGAGGTTATTAATTCTGTAACTGACTAGATTAATAAGTGAACTGGTTAACTTTGCCTAGAGTATTTGATGTATTTCATTAGCCTCACGGCTCAGAAATGGTCTACAAATATTACTGAGAAGTCACAAACTCTAAAAAGGAGCTTTAAAGTTAATTTAAAGAGAAACCGGAAAAAAATTATGGCGAATATTCAGGTACATATTCAGTTTCAGATTCAGCTCAGATTGTGTCCTGCAGGTGGAACGACCTGCTGGTGGGCGCTCCTTTCTTTTTCCAACGTCATGAGGAGAAGGGTGGGGCCGTTTATGTATACATGAATAGAGGAGGGATGTTTGATTCTGAGCCTAGCATGGTGCTGAGGGGGCCGGCCGGGTCAGCCTTTGGTATGGCTATTACTGCCGCTGGAGACCTGAACCAGGATGGCTTCCAGGGTGAGGATGAGACATTGCAATGATCAGTTTTAATCAACAATATTTAATAACTAATAATCAAGTGACATGTTATTTTCCAGACTTTGCAGTCGGAGCTCCTTTCCACGAATCTGGAAGTGTGATGATCTGGACTGGGAGCAGTGATGGCATATCTCCACAGCCAAGCCAGGTCTCACTGACTCTCTGTAGGAATGTCCTTACAGTGTAGGAATGTCCTTACAGTGTAGAAATGTCCCAGAGTGTAGAAATGTCCCCACGATGTAGAAATGTCCGTGCAGTGTAGAAAGTCCTCACAGCGTAGAAATGTGTCAACAGTGTGCAAAGGTCCCTACAGTGAAGGTTTAAACTGAAGCTGGTTCCAACAGGGTGTGACAGATGCACCTGTGACTCCGCCCCTGTTTCTGTCCAGGTAATCCATGGCAGCAGTGTGTCTCCTAGGTTCAGGACATTCGGGTACTCCTTGTCTGCAGGTGTGGATGTCGATGGGAACAAATATCCAGACCTGCTAGTTGGATCTCTGGATGACACTGTCGCTCTGCTCAGGTAGCACTTATTGTACTGCAACAGTATTAAGGTAGAGTCTGAAATACTTGTGCTTTCCAGAGTTTTTCTGGTGTTATGCTTCTCATTGATTGATTGATTGATTGATTCCTCAGATCTCGTCCAGTTGTCCAGCTGAATAAAACTCTCAGAGTTGAACCGGAAATGTAGACCCGAACAGCTGCGACTATTGGTAAGACACAAGGCTAAACCTTGCTAACCATGCTAACAGACTAATGACCGAACAGCTAAAGACCTGACAGCAACCTGACCTACATGCTATCAGTTTTTTCATGTTAACAGACTGACCCTCGATGTTGAGGTGTGTTTAACATGCTAACATGCTCATAGATTATTTCTCTCAGTGTTCAGGTGGAGGTGTGTTTCTCATATTTGTTCAGTAGAGGAGAAAATAGCGACAGAGACAACATCAGTAAGTAAATATTTTTGGTTTTTTTTATCCTATGTTTCTGATTTTAGTGAACTGTAAATGTTGCACTGACAGGTTTAGGTTCTGTTTTCTTTGTGCAGTTTACAGCAGCGGTCCTGTGAAATGTCACTTAAACGTCAAATGATTCTAAACTGTATCATTATATCAATACCTGGAATACTTCTTATTAATTCGAACAGCAGAGTGTTTCTTCTGACAAGCAATTGGAAAATAATCATTTATAAAGACCATATTTAAAGTTCAGGCTCCAGAGTTGAAACTAAACTGAGTGCAACTGTGACTCCCAATCAATCTGATGAACATGGTTCTAAATGAGCTGTGAACCTTCTCAATTTTGTACCTATGGACTGTGTCTATGTCTGCATTGTGGCTCCACATGGAAAAGAATTGAACAGAGGAAGTGAAAAATCTGACCAAGACTTGACAAAGGTGGAAAAGGATCCAGGAGGATCAGTGAGCAACCTCTAAAAACCAGTGAAGCACAGAGTCAGCAGTAATCAGGAGGAGCCATAATACCACTGATCAGAACTCTGAAAATGACTCCCACGGACAGTGAACTACTTTCAGGATCTAGCTATGAAAACCAGACAGCAGCTCTTCAGACTTGCTCAGGGGTTATCAGTGGAAATCAGAGTTTGTGTGAAGGAACCTTCTGAACATCAACCTCTATGGACAGAGGAAAACAACAAATGTTGCTGCTCAGAACTAAACTTCCAGATGAAAGTTGCTGGAAGAACATGAAAAGAAGCCTGATGAATGTTGGAGAACATTCTTGGTCAGATGAAGATAAATTAGTTGGGCTCAGATGGAGTCCATCATGTTTGCTGTGAACCTGACCAGGAGTACCACAGTGAATGCAAAGTCCTGACAGTGAAGCACGGAGGTGAGAGTGTGATGATGTGGAGCTGCATGAGTGCAAAAGGTGTTGATGACATTTCTAGATGCACCATGTCAGAAGATAAACCAAAATACTGACTCACCTTAACTTCGCTCATCCAGTTTCCAGCGTAGACAGAAACGTTCTTGTCTAACATGAACTCAGACTGCAGCTGCTAATCAGCGTGTTTACAGTCAGGATGTTTAATTACAGCCACCGGCTTCTGTGTGGTGTGTGTCTGTGTGTTGTGACTGATTGACAGGACATAGCTGTCAATTACACCAGCTGTTAATCAACAAAGTGACACACACACACACACACAACACACTCTTCAGAGAGCTGCTTCTTCTCCTGTCCTGTCTGTTAATTTTACCAATCACAGATGAGGTCACACGGTTGCTATGACACTACGCCTGGACACGTACACACACACACACACACACACACACACACACACACTGATGATGACATCATGCAGTGTCCTTGTGTGTCCTGTGTGTTTCTCTGAATGATAAATCACATTAGAGAAACTGATATTATTACATCTGAGACGCCCACGCTGTGTGTGTGTGTGTGTGTGTGTCTGTGTGTGGTGTGTGGTGTTTGTCTGTGTGTGTATGTGTGTGTGTGTGTGTGTGGTTGTGTGTGTGTGGTGTGTGTGGTGGCGTTCTGGCTTCTGTCTTGCTAATTTGACCAATCAGAAACAAGGTCATACTGACTGTGTCTCCGTGGATCCTGATGTGTCTGTAAACTGTCCACTACGCTGGAACCAACCAGACTCCATTCAGATATCTGCTGATTTTAACATCAGGCTGCATGGAGACCAGACTGAGGCTGAATACTGATGCACTGAGTTCAGCTGGAGCAATAGGGGGAATCCACAAATGGTTCCATTCAAATTTCTACCATTTCACACATTTTTGCTGACACACACTACTTGAAGAAATATCAGTCTGTTATCAAGTACATCCATGTGGATCCACAGATTTGTCAAAATGTGTCAAAAATGTTTGTGTTTCCTATGTTTGTATTTTCGTATGTTTGTTTTCTCACGATTGTGTTTTCATACATTGTGTTTCTTACATTTGAGTCCTCATGTTTGTGTTTTCGTATGTTTGTGTTTTCTTACGTTTAGTTCTCATGTGTTGTGTTTCGTACATCCAGAATCAAATATATCCAATATAATTATTTTCTTATGTTGTATTCTTATGTTTGTTCTCATGTGTTGGTTTTCGGATGTTTGTTCTCATGTGTTGTGTTTCGTACGCCCAGTCAAATGTGTCCAAATGTTTGTTTCCTTCATTGTGTTTTCATGCATTTGTGTTTTCATACGTTCGTTTATTCATGTGTTGTGTTTTCTACTTTGTGTTCCCATGTGTTGTTCATATGTTGTATTTTCATACATTTGTGTTTTCTTACATTTGTGTTTTTCATACATTTGTGTTTTCATACATTTGTTTTCATAGTATGTTTCATGTGTTTGTCTCTCAGCCGTCCACTTTACTGTCACTGCTGATGTAACCAGCTCGAAGTCCCGCCTCCGTTTCCGTGACAATGGACAGAGTGTGTTCTCTGGTTACCTGTCGATGCGAAGAGGCGGTGCCAGAAGCTGAGTGTTGGACTGCAGGTGAGATATTTTTATCCTGATGGTGGCGCTGCTGATCAGGAGAGAATGAACTGATAACCAGATCAATTCAGTCAGAGTTTGAAGCTTAATAAGAGGAAATGGCCGCAAATGTTTATCTTTATCTCATTGTTTCACGCTTTTTTTTTGTTTTGCTTTGTTTTTTGTCTTCATTTTCTCATTTGTGTCTTAGTATTCTCATTTTGTATCTTATATTATCTTGTGTCTTGTTTCTATCTCTATTTCGTTTGTCACATTTTTTGCATTTTTTATCTAGTTTTTCTTCGTGTTATCCAGTTTTTCTCATTCTCATTTACATCATATTTTCTCATTTTGTATCAGTTCAGTTCAATTTACATAGCATCAATTCACAATATATCATCTCAAAACACTTTGCATAGTTAAGACCTAACAAATTGTCTGTCTTTGTCATTTTCAGTCTCCCTCCTCTTGTTTTTTGTCTCATTTTTCTTTTCTGGAGGTTTTTTCTCTGTGTGCTGTCAATAATAATACAGCTTCCACTGTTTCCACATGACTCTGCACATCAACTGTAGAAAAACATTTCAACAGATGAATTAAGTGAAAACCACCACAGTCTGCTGATAAGAGGAATGAAACATCAGAGATCTCAACTGATGCAGAAGTTCCACAGTTTCCACCTTTAATCCAGCCGACGGTCTGATTAAAGGAGGTTTTGCTGTTTGAGATAAAACCGACTGGTTCTGATGAAAGTCGTTAATCAGTGAGCTGCTGACAGATTCACATCCAGGCTTCTTTGGCAGAGTTCAAACTTACACATGATCGTGAAACCACAGCAGAGATTCTCAGTTTTAACCTTCTGAAACTTCAGCAGTTTCTGTCTTGTTGACTGTTTTCTGTGCTGTTTTTGCCCTTTGTGTCTCTTTGGAACAGTTTTATGTAGATTCTGTTGTTCCGTTAGACTCATTTTTCTTCTATTTTTTCTCATTGCGCACTTAGTTGTTCTCGTTTTGGACCATTTTCTGTCCTGTTTGTCTGGTTTTGAGTTTATTGGCAGAATTTTGACTTTGTTCTTTCTTCCACTTCTCATTTTCTCATTTGGCTTCTCTTTACAGCCATTTTGGATCCATTTCTCTGTCATTTATCATCATTCCATGTCTCCTCTTCCTCATTTTGCATTCATGTTTTCTCATTTTGTGCCTTGTTTTTGTTGTTTTGCTTCATTGTCATTTTTTCTCATTTTATGACGGCCTCCACATACTGTAGATACTGAATTTCCATGTTTCCCCTCTAGACTTTTTCTCTCTACTCTGCTCTTCAGCTGTACAAAGATGTTCATCATACTGATTGTATCTTCCAACAACTTACTCTTGTGTTTAATGTTTTGAGCCATGCTGATTCATTTATTGACCCAGTAGGTTTGATTTTCCTCACATTCTCTTTTCATCATCTGCTGCAAATGATTTATTTTGTAGATTCAATTTGAAGTTATTTAATTCAAACCATTTTAAGTTCAGATTTGATCAATTTTCCAGATGAAACGACACACCACGGAGGATACATTAAAGGGCTGTCAGAAGCATGAAATGTGATGTTTTTACAGTTTCTGGTTTTTAATGTTATTTTGAGAATGGTCAAAGAGAATCCATCTTGAACATGCGGCTGTGTTTTTTGCTGCTTGAAGTGAAGTTTGTTCTTCTTTACTTCAGAGCTTCATGTTCCTGTTTGTCCTCTGAAATGTCTCTCATGTTCTGATCCGTTGTTGTAGTTCTGTTCTGTGTGTTGTTGTTCTGCAGAGTTCGATCAAAAACAAAGTGGAACCTCTAGTGTTCTCCTTGAACGCATCTCTGTATGAAAAATTTCCAAGGAAAAGAACTGCAGTGCAGGACCTGAGGCGCTTCCCTGTGCTGAGCCAGACTCCCCGACCCACGAGAAAAGAGGTCAGAACCCCCAGCACACAGTTCAGAACCTTCAGAATGGAATTTATCAGAACCTACAAAATTAGAGTCAAGCAGAAGACTGGTCAGAACCATCAAAACCCAGTACACAACAAAGACGTTAAGTCAAAACGCTAAGAATACAGATAAGAACCCATTAGAACCCCCAGAACTCAATTCATAACCTGAATATTCAGAACCAATTAGAACCCTTTTAAAACCACTCAGCACTCAGGTAAAAATGCAGCAGAACCCAGTGATTCGAAGGATCAGAATCTGGCCCAATTAAAAAAACCACCCATCTCAGAACCAATTAGAGCCCTGACAAATAATATGTCCATGGTCAGACCTAAACGGAACCCAACCCAATCTGAATTTAGTCAGTACTGGAAGAACCCATCAGAGGCATGGTTGGAAACAAGTTGAGAAATGAGGCCACAAGCTTCTTTCATGTTGACAACTGGTCAGAACCATCAGAACCTGTCAGAACCTTCCAGGTCTCTCTGACACTGTCTCTCCTCTTCCATCAGATCCACATCCAGAAGGCTTGTGGTTCTGACAACCGTTGTGAGAGTAATTTGAAGATGGCGGCCCAGTTTACCGATGAGGACCAGAACCCCTTCACCAAGTGAGTCAATGCAAACAGCTGCTTTCTCTGATCTGGTAACAACCAATTATTGATTGTATTGATCGTTAAAACGTTTTCTTGAAATGTTGAAAATCTAAAAAAATAAAACAAAGAGTATCTGTGACTCGGACTTGACTCTGCTGCTGTCATGTTGCTGCACCTGTTTCATGTGTTTTCAGGCAGGATGGCATTCAGGTGTTGAACTTCAACGGCAGCATCAAGCGTTTGTTTCTGGAGGTGAACATCAGCAACACGCCGTCTCCTGGACGACCAGCAGAAGACGCTCACAACACCCATTTGAACATGGACATCCCGCCGTCACTGATCTACTCTGGATTTGAGACAAAGGTAGAAACCAACATGGCCGTCTTTAGATTAGTGGCTATCACTGGATATTTTTCTTCTTTCTTATGAAGGTCCCATTCAGACTGCAGGGAGTCTGGGTGTCTTCATTGACATGAAGGACTAGCTTATAAAGACATGACTAGGACCAACCCCGAAGGACTTGATGTGGAACTTTACCTGGACTTGCGTCAAAAGGACTTTATACTTTACATTGTCCTCACAGACTGAAGCTCTGTCTTGGACCTGTGAGACTACCTGGAGCTGGAATGACTACATCTGAAACGCCCCATCAGTCAGTTAGAACTGAAGCACCTTAGATGAGACCTTGAACCGAAAAGAGAAGTCACCATGACCTGATGACTGAGAATCTACGCAGACTCCTGAAACATTTGTCTTGGAACTTCTTGCTTTGGACCAGTCCAAAAGAACTTGAGGTTGACTTTAGACTTGATTTGAAGTAAAACTCATAGATGTACCTGATAACTGAATTGCACTCTAATGGACTGGAAGGACTCTGAAGAACATGGTCCTAACTTCGACTATGAAGAAGCTGGACTTGACGTGGACTCCAAAGGGACCTAGAAGGATCTGGAGCCAATTTGGACTCTTACAGAACTGGAAGGACTCTAAAGGATTTTGACAGACCTGGACCTGACTTGGAATCTGAAGGACGTTAAAGGACATGGATCTAACTTTGACTCCTAACAACCAGAAAGACTTTACAGAACTGGAAGTACTCAGAAGGATCGGGACCTAGCTTGGACCAAGTGCCTCCTTTCAGTGCTGTGTTTGTGTTCCAGGGTGGGGATCCGGCAGCGGTGGAGTGTTCTGCTGAGAATTCGGTTCTCATTTGTGAGCTGGGGAACCCTTTCAGAAGCAAACTGAAGGTACCTACCTTTTACCTTAGTACATGCAGTACTGCCGTCCATGCAGTAGTACTGCAGTACTGATCCTGGTGGCTGGTTTTGTGTCTCTGCTTCAGGTTCAGGTGTTGCTCAAGTTCCAGCCATCTGAGATCAGTCTGGACACACGAGAGATCCGTTCTCTGCTACGGCTGTCCACGTAGGAGATCCGCCTCATAGCTGGTTGTGGTGGTGTTGGAGGGCCCGGTACTGACCCGTGTCTCTGTGTGTTCAGGCTCAGTGAACAGGCGGATCTGGCTCCGGTCCCTGTCTCCATGTTGGTGGAGTATTCGCTGCAGACGTCATTCACTCTGTAAGTATGAGCACACAGGAAACAGGTAGATTCATGTGGTTAGCTCGAGTGCTAACCTGTTAACTGGCAGACTGACTGCCTGAACCAGTAAAACCAGAGCCTAATCAGAGATAACCTTCACCTACTGGAGCCTGGACTGGACTCGGTGCTCCATCTGAGACCTTGAATAATACTGACTTGTGGATTATTTTATTGTTAAGGTTGTGTTCCAGTTTGTGAGCTGAACATCAGGATTGTTGATTGAAGAACAGTCCGGAAGACATTTCTGAGTTCTCACTCCTTGTTCATGGTTCTTCTGTTTTCATTGCAGTGTAGGACTTTAGATTACAGAGAAAATTGAACCACGGTGAAGAAAAATGAGACAGGAGCAGTAAATTACCAGAAACTGTTTGATTTCAGAGAGTTAGAAAGCTCTTTGGTCACCCTCTGGTTTGTTTTTGGTCGTTATTCATCTGTACTTACAGTTTGAAGAATTTGATTGAACCTGAGCAGCAAGTGAAGCTTTGTAGTCTCCAGAAGTCTTCAGTTTGAAAGAAGTTGGTAAATATATGTAAGATTCAACATGTGACCATTGTTTATTAAAAA
>NC_067133.1:0-65650 GCF_021347895.1 Acanthochromis polyacanthus | reverse complement strand
CAAATAGCCCCGATCCATTCCAGTCCTTTTCCTGCAGGTTGTCTGATCCAGCGCATGCCATAGCTACTGAATGTGAATCCAGATCTCTGCAGACAGACTGAGAGTCTCTCCAGGACGTTTCACCACTGAACTGGAGGAATAGACTCATTCCTCTGACTGTACAACCTGATGAGATGAAGCAGAGAGGAAGCACACAAGAAAGTCACACAGTTATCACACAAGTTTTCTGGAATCACTGATGGCTTGATGTTTTCTCATGTCAAGTTATCAGGAGAACTCACAGGACAGAGAGAGAGCAACCAGCAGCAGAGTGAGTGTGTTGATCATCCTGAGTGTGGAGATGTGACCTCTGATGCTCCACACAAAGAACAAGATCAGTCAGCAGGACAGAAGTACACTGGACAGACTGGAGATTTGCATCAGGACATCATGAGGGAGGAGCAGCAAATATACTGACAGTCTGTTCTAGTTTCATCTAATCAACCTTTGATTCTGTATTTACACTGTGATGTAGCAGATCACTGATCCATGCTTTACATGCACAAATAGAACATATAAATAAAGAACATTTTTGGGCATTTTCATAACGTGAGATGAAAGAAAAAGAATGAAAATAAATAACATGGACCAAATAACAGATGGTGTATTAAGAAAAATGTTTGTCTCAGTCAGAAATTATTTACTGAGGGTGTTTTATTACCATTAAAGTCAAAGGTCTGGTTGTATTCCCTGATATTTCCACAATTTCACTTCATTTTATGTTTGTTTGCTTCAAGTAGCATTTTGACACTTTACCAAATTTTTGATTTATTTAAATTTTTCTTTCATGTTATCGAGAATTTACAATATTTCTATCATGAAGTACAGACTGTCATAAATCCAAAGAGACTCACAGGATGCAGCTGCAAAGAGCAGCAGTAGAGCTACAGACAACATGGTTGGAGGTGAAACTGATGTGCTGTGAACTTTGCTGACAGTCTGATGTTTTTAGACAGTTTCTGATGTTTTCTGTTGTGTTTTATAGATCAGTGAGTCTTGTAAAATGATTTGTAGAGTTTCTTTGAGAGATTTTTTTTCTGTAAGTACATCAACATATTTGTGATGAATTTCGCACAAATCAGCACAATGTATTGTAATTTTTTTATACTTATTTATACATTTATTCTCATATTTACAACCTCATTAGCAGCAAAAATAATCACTGATAGTGTCCAAGATTATGTCGTAAATACGGATTATTAATACTGTCAGTTTTTGCAGATGTTTAAAGACAAAGATGTACACAAACATTCAGAAACTTCAGAGAAAAATAGCTGCTCAGAAACTGGAAATGTGAGAAAACATGTAAAAGCAGATGAATCAGTAAATAAATAACATTGTATTTTATGGAAATAACATGAAATCTAATCTCAGTTAAGCATCATGCAGCAGGATTTATTATCTTCATTTGCTTGTCTTGGATTGTTGCACTCGTCTTCTTATGGTCTAATAAAATAAACATGTGACAGAAATGAACAGAATGTGACAAATTCAGATACAAGCCTCCATGTCCATAAAAACATACATATGCGCCTTTGGAGACGGCTTATGCTAGAGAAATGAACATTCAATACACCAGCAACAGCTCTGGTTGACATTCCTGCTGTCAGCATGCCAATGGCACGCTCCCTCAGTTCTTGCCACATCTGTGGGATAAAGCTGCACCTTTCAGAGTGTCCTTTTATTGTGGACAGTCTAAGGCACATCTGTGCACTAATCATGGTGTCTAATCAGCATCTTGATATGGCACACCTGTGAGGTGGGATGGATTATCTCAGCAAAGGAGAAGTGCTCACTATCACAGATTTAGACAGATTTGTGAACAATATTTGAGAGAAATGGTGACATTGTGTATGTGGAAAAAGTTTTAGATCTTTGAGTTCATCTCATAAAAAATTGGAGCAAAAACAAAAGTGTTGCGTTTATATTTTTGTTGAGTGTAGTTTGCATGTCACACACTGCTCAGTTAGTTTCATCCATTTCATATCCTCCACTGCCACCCTGAGGTCTTTGGAGGAACATTTTCTGTGGAGTTTTTGTACAGCCTCTTCATTAACATGGAGCACTGTGTGCTTTGCACAGTAATAAACTGCAGAGTCCTCTGGCTGTAAGTTGGACAGTCTCAGATACACCATGCTGTTGCTGTTATCTCTGCTGATTTCTATCCGTCCTTGAACACTGCTGGCATAAAAAGTTTTGCTTGCATCGCTATATATTTGGGCCAACCATTCCAGTCCTTTTCCTGCAGGTTGTCTGATCCAGTGCATACTGCAGCAACTAAATGTGAATCCAGATCCTCTGCAGGACAGACTGAGAGTCTCTCCAGGACGTTTCACCACTGAACTGGAAGGAATAGACTCCATCCTCTGACCTGTACAACCTGATGAGATGAAAGCAGAGAGGAAGCACACAAGAAAGTCACACAGTTATCACACAAGTTTTCTGGAATCACTGATGGCTTGATGTTTTCTCATGTCAAGTTATCAGGAGAACTCACAGGACAGAGAGAGAGCAACCAGCAGCAGAGTGAGTGTGTTGATCATCCTGAGTGTGGAGATGTGACCTCTGATGCTCCACACAAAGAACAAGATCAGTCAGCAGGACAGAAGTACACTGGACAGACTGGAGATTTGCATCAGGACATCATGAGGGAGGAGCTCATGGAGTGTTACACTTTGTTTCAACCAAATCATTTGTTTTCAATTTATTTTCATGTGATGTGACTGATTAGCCATCACTTTGGAAGACAATATCAGTACCTTTATGCTTGATTATTTCTTTTAACTGCTCGGAATAACAATGTGACTTCTGTCAGTTTAATTCAGTTCTGATGTCATTTTTCCTGCTGTCACAAAGCTTCTTAGTGATCATTGTTCTGCTGTAACCTTAAAGCAGTCAGATTAACCATAAGACACTGAAAGTTGATTTGCTTGAACAAGACATTGATGAGTGGATCAAGTGTTGAGTGTCATCTGAATGTTACTTCAGTGGATAGAAGAACAACAAATCGGATCTTCTGAACAAACTGAGTCACTGATCTCCATTTTCTTTCACTAGAAATGATGCATGATTAAAAACATTTCTTCTTCATTTTACATGTCAGAACTTGTGTATTTAAATGTTGCTGAATCCTCACATCATCTGCTCATTTCCAGCTTTACATTAAAACATGACAGTTTTACTGTGTGTGTTTAAACTGAGTTTTATTTCCAACACAGGGACAGTTGATGGTTGTGTGTTTACCTGAATTACTGATATTGTAGAAACACACAGTCAACTTGTTCTTTCTATTTTTGTGTGGAGACATAAGAACAACAATAATAATAGAAGAAGAAGATCAACAAGAAGACGAATAAAAGTAACAGGGACAATAATAACAATTTTATTCATATAGCACTCGTAAAAAATCAAACTTACAAAGTGTTTTACAGAAAGGACAAAAAAGAAGAAGAACACCAAGAACACCAGATGAAATAATAAAATGACACATCCAGGTACAGAAAAGAACAAGTGGAATAGAATAAAGTAGAAGGTAAAAACATGAACACAATGCTAGAAATAATAATAACAGTAATATTTTTCATACATTTAACACAAAAAACATGATATTAATACTTTTGTTTTTTACTGTTTTGCATGAAAATAGTTGAAGTTTTGGACTTTAAATGTCAGTCAGTGGTTGGGCCTCGTGTTCTCTGAGTGTTTGTGCAGATCTGTTGGTGGTTTGTATCACTGTGCCACGTACACAGTAATAAACAGCTGTGTCTTCAGGCTGCACATTATTTCCTGTTAATGTCACCAATCCAGCAGCAAGTGTGTGGTAAAGAAACTTATTCTTCAAAGCATCATTCTGGTAAAAAATATCCTCTTCATGACCGAGTACAAATCCAGTCCATTGCTTTTCCTTCACGCTGTCTGATCCAACCTGTTCCATAGCTGTTATCAGTCACAGAATAACCAGAGACCTGACAGGTGATGGTCAGAGTCTGTCCAGGCTGAACAAGCATTGAGTCTGGCTGGATGAGATCAATACTGTTCACACCTGTGGAGACACAAATCAACATTATCTCCAGCATTCATCATATTATTGAGTGTTTGTAATGTGTTGATGAGTGTGAATCCAGTGAAAGCTCCTCACAGGATCCAGCAGCCAGCAGCAGAATCAGAGCTGCAGAGAACATGTTGATGTTGGAGCTCAACTGATGTGAAGTCATGATAATGGGAGAGCATTTAAATGAATGGAAATAGTTTGTATTAAGTCAAACTCAAAAGACAGTGTCTCACAAACACACATAGATACATATTTTACACTGATTCCTCCATCTATAGAAAAATATATTTGACTTTTTGCTAATGTGTGATTTTTTTATAGAATGATGTTTTTTTTTACTTTCAAATTTTATACCTAAATTGTTTTTTTAAACTCATCAAATGTTGGAGGACCTTTCATGTTCTTGTTGCATAAATATCAGTATTTTCATGATTTCCCACCTGCTGTTTTGATCTTCTGCTAAAAGTTGTTGTTTTCATAGTTTGCATGTCACACACTGCTCAGTTAGTTTCATCCATTTCATATCCTCCACTGCCACCCTGAGGTCTTTGGAGGAACATTTTCTGTAGGGTTTTTGTACAGCCTCTTCATTAACATGGAGCACTGTGTACTGCTTTGCACAGTAATAAACTGCAGAGTCCTCTGGCTGTAAGTTGGACAGTCTCAGATACATCATGCTGTTGCTGTTATCTCTGCTGATTTCTATCCGTCCTTGAACACTGCTGGAATAAGCAGTTCCACTTGCATCGCTATAGATTCGCCCCAGCCATTCCAGTCCTTTTCCTGCAGGTTGTCTGATCCAGTGCATATTATAGCTACTAAATGTGAATCCAGATCCTCTGCAGGACAGACTGAGAGTCTCTCCAGGACGTTTCACCACTGAACTGGAAGGAATAGACTCCATCCTCTGACCTGTACAACCTGATGAGATGAAAGCAGAGAGGAAGCACACAAGAAAGTCACACAGTTATCACACAAGTTTTCTGGAATCACTGATGGCTTGATGTTTTCTCATGTCAAGTTATCAGGAGAACTCACAGGACAGAGAGAGAGCAACCAGCAGCAGAGTGAGTGTGTTGATCATCCTGAGTGTGGAGATGTGACCTCTGATGCTCCACACAAAGAACAAGATCAGTCAGCAGGACAGAAGTACACTGGACAGACTGGAGATTTGCATCAGGACATCATGAGGGAGGAGCTCGTGGAGTGTTACACTTTATTTCAGTCAGACATTTATTTTCTATTTGTTTTCATATGATGTGACTAATTATCCTTCAATGTGGAATACAATATCAGTCACTTTATGACTGATTATTTCTTCAGATTGCTCAGACAAATAGTGTGATTTCTGACACTCATTTCTGATTTCATTTTTCCTGCTGTCACAAAGTTAATTCGTGATCAGTGTTCTGCTGGAACCTTAAAGCACAGTCAGAGACTGAAAGTTGGTTTACTTGAACAAGACATTGCTGAGTCGATAAAATTCATCAGAGTGTTTCTTCAGTGGATGTAAACAACAAATCTGATTTTCACAACAAACTGAGTCACTCATCTCTATCATTTTTTCCTCTAGAAATGATTCAGGATCATAAATATTTCTTCAGAACTTGTTGTCCATTCAAATATTTCTAAATCCTCACATCGTCTTTACATTAAAACATGGACGTTTTTCTGTGTGGATTTAAATGGATTGTTCTCCAACACGGGGACAGTTCATGGTCATGTCTTTACCTGAATTACTGATATTGTAGAAATTCATTCAGATTGTGGGGAAGAGTTTCTGAAAGTATTCATACAGCAGTTTTAATCTTTTTTCTATCTTTGTATCTGGCCAGATATCTGCTTGAGACATAATAAAAATAATATTAATAATAATAATAATAATAGAAGAAAAAGAAGAAGACAAATCACAATACCAGTAACAATAATAATTATTTTATTTTTACGCTGCTGAACCAGTGGGTGGAAGACCAGGTGAATGCCAGTGGAGGTGGGCAGCAGAGGATTCGTAGTCCGTTCCCTACACAATGCCTACAGAATCCTAGGAATAACTGGAGCAAGTAGGAGGAGGGCCATCGGTAAACATAGAGAGAGCATCTAAGTGGCTCTGGCTACAAAGGGGGGAGCAGTGTGGACAGAAAGATGCCACTTGGACACAGGATGAGGTTTGATCAACCTCCACCGGGTCACCTGGATGAGGGTGTCTGTTGTAAGACCTGAAACACCCAGTGACTCCAGGAAACAACACTGATGATGTGTCCAAGTGTGTGTGCATCAAGGGATGCTTTAAATAGACATGTGCTTTACAGCAGGGCAAATAAAGAAGGAAACTCAGGAAGAACAAGAGAAGGCTGGTCAGTCCAAACATGGTAAAAGATACTCAAAGTAAATTTGTGCAACACTACATAAAATATTAAAATGTCACATCCAAGTAAAGGAAAGAACAAGTGCAATGAAAATAAGTAGAGGGTAAAACCATGAACACAATGCCCAGAATAATAGTAATAATGATAAATTAGTCAAATAAATATGTGAATTTATAATGGGTAAATGAGAATAAAATGAAAAATAAAAGCATTTAAAATTAATCAACTATTTGTTATAAGTATATTATGATGATTAAGAATAATAATAATACTTGGGCGCCTGGATAGCTCAACTGGTTCGATTCAACCCAGTCTCACATCAAATTGTGACATAGTCACGTTTGTCCACAATGCAAAACGTTACAATCTCACAATTTGGCCCTGAAAATTGTGAGATGCTCACGTTTTTTCCCGCAATTCTTTTCTATGGGTCTGACGAAGGGTCATGTGACTGCTTGCTGCAGGCTTCTCAAAATGAAAACATGGCGGCTATTCCTTTTATTTTCCGTGGAAAATGCACTATTTTAAGATAGTTTGGACAGAAAAAACATTTTGATGACATTTTTAGCGAGAAATATATATAACACTTTCACATTATCCATTCAGTTATTGGAAATGATCTTTGGTTTGGTTTGTTTTTACGCTGAATTTCACTTCACGGCATTAAATTGTGACAGTGTCACATTTTGTGCGTTATGTTGGTTGATTAGGACGCTGCCACAGACGAAAACAAGCGGTGTGTTTATTTTTGTATTGTTGCATTGTGTAATTTTTTGAGTTGTTAAATCATTTATGTAACTCTTGGTGATTACTGCTAGTTACTGAGATGTCTTCCCCGGCCTTTCATTAGTTGACGCGCTTCGCTCCCTTGTTAACAAGTTGCATTTCAATGATCCACAAGTCGCTCGTTGTCAATGCAAACAACCGTATTTATTTCCATGAACGTGCTTTTACCGCAATCATTTGTTGAGCTCATCCATACACCAGTCAGCGCACAGCGATCTAAAAACTTTATTCCTGCCCACAACAAGATCCCCCTTGTCTTTCTTTAGCCCGTGGAAGCGTCCATAGCAACCACCATAGCAACGGTGGGAAACGTAACAATTCCATTCCGAGACGTGAAAGATTCATCGTCATAACAAACCAGAGATCATACACAAGAACTGAACGAATATTGTGAAATTAAAATGTATATTTTTTTGGTGTCGCTGTAATGCCTGAGGCTTTGCTGCTGTCCGCTTTCCGACCGTGGTCGGCAAAACACAGGGGAGAACGACGTGCAGAACCTGCTGCACCTTTCTTCTTCGGTGGTGTCTGTGTAAAACAATGTCCAACATGCAAACAGCACACCTAGCGCCATGAAGCACAAAATGCAGGTGTAAATCAATGACATCTTACAATTACAATGTCCTGTCTTTTAACTAATAAAGACACATATATAAAGAACTTTACATCAGTTTGTTTGTTTGTTTTATTAAGATCCCCTATCAGCTTTTGCAAAGCAGCAGCTATTCTTCCTGGAGTCTTCATAATTTCATTTGTGACAACACCAAAAAGCAACATGTACACAAAATACATACAAATCAAATTACAAAATACATAAACAATGCATACAAAAATACACGTATACAATACAAATAACATACATATACAAAACCTGTACTAACCAAAAGCATACAACACATAATACTCCCACCTTGAATTATAAAAATAAAATGTTCTTCTTCAAAGATACCATGACCTAACAGTAATAATTAAAGAATAATCTACCTCAGAAACCAACCATAACATGAATCACATAAACAGTGACATTACAGTCACTACATTTAAGTTTAAGATTTAATTTAATGAATTATTGTATTTTACAAATTTCTATTCCCAAGCAACCCAGTAAATTAATAACTAAAATTTTGTGCTACATAATGCTCTTTTAGTTTTATTTTAAAGTTTTCAATATTCCCCGTTTTTGAGAAAATCCGGATGTTATCACTCGCTCCCGACAAAAGCATCATTTTTTTAATATTTTGGATTTCGATTAATTAGACAATGAACAAATTGACGTAATTTCCTGGTGGGTGTGTTTATGCAGCCTATTAAACACTTTTTTCCCCATGAAATAAAGTACAATCCATACATCATGGTTCAGTGTACATTGTTTGTTTTGTTCACTGACATAGTGCAATAAAGTTTTGTTTTTTAAACCATCCAGTACCGTAATGAATATTGAATGAATATGGCATCTCGTTTACATCTCTAATTAAGGAGCAAGAAATTTACTGACGTTGATTTATGATTCAAGACAAGCAGAGGACACACTGTGTGCCCCTTTAATGTCCAAAAGGCCAATTAAGGTCAAAATCTCACAGAGTCTTTGACCAATTTGGACCAATCTGCACATGTTTCATATTGGGTCCTAAAGCAATACTGGTGTACGTTTTCAGACCACCAGGACCTACAACGGCAAAATAGGAGCAAAAAAGACTGCTGTAAACTTGGACATTTTAACGCAGGGATCCATAGAGATTAACTCGTTTTTGAAGCAGCTTCAAGCAGACGTTTGACAAACTGTAATTTTCTGCATTTCCATGTTGCCTTTATTGTTCATTCAAAGAGTTTGCTGTTTGGTTGCAGCACAATTTCCCGAGTTACGGGATAAAATCCCCTTAGCTCAGGGCATTTCTAGCCTGGTTTGCATCAAGCGACTACCCCCGCAACGACTCCCAACTTGCATCTCGATCAGGCGTAATTAGGGGCTCGGGCTTCGCAACGAGCCACTATTGTTCTCCTGCTGCGTTTATCGTCTTTTATTCTTCACGTTTCCGCCGTTTTTCGATTCGCTTCTCGTCCTAGGGCTTTGACAAAACCCAAATAAATTATATATCAAAACGTGCGGCTTCATCGGGAATAGTGTGCTATGACTTTTCTAAGACATTTGTCATTTTTTCGCAGAATTATTCGCAAAAAACTGCGAAAAAAGTCCCATAGGAAATGAATGGGGACTGAAAAAAATCGGCTTAAAAAATCCACTGTTTTCCAAACACCACTCCTTCGCCATACGTTCACCTAGAAACTTCATTTAACCATCAAAACGCAGTGATTTTTCTTGTCTCCGCAGGAATGTATTTTATGTCAGGCTGAGATGTACAGTTTTTGATCAGTGAGTCCTCAAAAAAGTGAAAATTCTCAACATCTGCTCTGTTTAGAGTGCGGCATGTCAGTTGGTAGAGTGGAGGAGAGGAGAAAAATCCGCCTGAAAATTTCACGATCGCATCGCCCTCACGACCAAACGATAAATGTTAGGGGAATGAAATTTGGTCAGATTGGAGACAATTTTCCTGGAATTCAAATGAATCCAAGTTTGAAGACCTAGCTCTTTCTGAAGTGAAATGGCAGGCAGCAGTTTAGTCCAAAGTCGCACCGTTCTCTCCATAAGAACCAATGTAAACTGAATCATCTGGCTCATGGAGGGACAGTGTTTTTTAAATCGCTGTAACTCGGTCATTTCTCACAATATTTGGAAAATAATCATATGTATGGATAGCCACAGCCTTCCTCTCGCTCACGGTCATTTTAGTTTTCAGCTAGCATTAACGGTTAGCCCACAATTAGCGCCAGAACGAGACGTTGCGCACTGCTGCTGAGAAGCACTTTTCTGCTGTCTGTGGCAGGCAACGTTGCTATGGTGGCCCATAGCAACCGCCCTTACACATGTGCAGGCATGGTCGCACGCACACACACAGACTCATTGGTGTGCCACACCCACCTTCACAGCCAATACCTCCACAGGAGCTGCATTTCAGCTGGAAAATCAGTTCAACCTCTCAGCTTCACACAGCCTTTAGAGCAGGGGTGTCAAACTCAGTTCCAACACACCTGATTCAAATGATCAGGCTCGTTATCAGGCTTCTGCTGAGCTTAATGATAGCTAATCATTTGAATCAGGTGTGTTGTAAGAAGGAAACATCTAGAACACAGAGGATAGTGGTCCTCCAGGAACTGCGTTTGACACCCCTGCTTTACAGTAACTCCAATCCAAATTTTGACCAGGTCAGATCTTCCTGTCTCTGCCTTTCAAAATAAAAGCACAGCACAATTTCAAAATAAAAGCCTGCGACGGACTGCAAACGCCAGTTAAACCTCTCAGCTTCACACAGCCTTTACAGTAACTCCAATCCAAATTTTGACCAGGTCAGATCTTCCTGTCTCTGCCTTTCAAAATAAAAGCACAGTACAATTTCAAAATAAAAGCCTGTGACAGAAAGAAAACGCCAGTTAAACCTCTCAGCTTCACACAGCCTTTACAGTAACTCTAATCCAAATTTTGACCAGGTGAAATCTTCCTGTCTCTGCCTTCCAAAATAAAAGCATAGCACAATTTCAAAATAAAAGATTGCGACGGACCAGAAAACGCCAGTTAAACCTCTCAGCTTCACACAGCCTTTACTCCAACCCAAATTTTGACCAGGTGAGATCTTCCTGTCTCTGCCTTTCAAAATAAAAGCACAGCACAATTTCAAAATAAAAGCCTGCGATGGACCGGAAAACGAAGAAATACTCCTCTCCCGCGGCCGCTCCGGACATGCACCCATCCCGAGCCCCTCCTGCGATTTCCGCGAGCGGGAATTGTCTAGTTTATAGTGAACTGAACCTTATGCATATGCAATGACAGCACCCTTAATTAACATAGCAATGATCCCATACTAAATTAATTTGAGCAATAGCTTCATCTCTACCCCCTTCCAACTCGCACACTTCTACCATGCACCGACCGCATGGACACCTCCACTTTTAAGGAACTGAAACTATCTGCCCCCCTGATCTCTCCTGTCTGCAGCTCAGCACAGGCTCCTGATCAGGAAATGGAAAAGCAGATGTCAGCCTCTAACTGTCGCTGGCATCCCATTGTGCAATCTTTTCCACAATGTGTACAGACTTATTAAAAAACCCAATCTATTCTGAGTTTAATCTTTACGGTGAACACTTGACCCTAGTTCACTTAACTCTTGACTTCTCACCTCATTACAAAGTTAAAACCCTCTTATTTTAACAGTTATCAAAACTCTTTCTAAAACATTTCAGTTTCATAGAGATCAACTCTCTTAAAAGCATTCCCATTTCATAAAGCATAAGTTCCTCTTTTATGTCAAATCTATCAAACACATCAGTTTCCTCTGGTAACCAAAAACATCAGTTTTCACAGTGAGCTGCTGTTCTGACCTGGTTATTTCTTAAACAAAGATTATCAAGACAACCTTTCAAAAATAATCAAACCCTCACTTTTTACAGTGAGACACGCTTCTGACTTCTACACTGTTTCAACATTAAAGAATGTAAGAATAGACACTTGGTTATATCAAACTCATTCATTAGGTTATGGCATAATCTGATCCTAAATCACAGGTTATAACATCACAATGTTCTCTTATTTAGCTGTTGTTCTGTCAGAGTCTCCCCTTTGTGGCTGATTCTGGGATCTCATATCTCTGTGCTTCACAACACCCCCTTCTATGAGATCCCAGTCAGCCCCTATAAATGGCTGGTTTTGGGATCCCATACCTCCATGCTTCACAACAATACTGATGCTGTACATTGTTGTCTCTGGAGATAGTGGATTGACCTTGAACTGACTGAGGGTTTTATTTGCTGCTTCCATCATATTTAATAGCAGTGATCCATTCCAGTCGTTTTCCAGGAGCCTGTCTGATCCAGGCGTTCCAGGAGGCACCAAAGTTCATTCCAGAAGCAGAAGAGGTCGGTCTGTGGGATTCTCCAGGACTTTTAACCACTGATCCAGATTCAGTCAGAGTCTGACCATCAACACCTGCAGAGACAAAACAGAAAACAATCACTTGTTGTCAGTTGGTCATTTCTCAAAACACATTAAACTCAGGATCTGCAGATATTTTCTCTCCTGTCCAGCACAGTGTCAGAAGCAGCACAACTGTCCTGTAGTCCATCATGTCAAACTGTGTGTCCTCTGTTGTCTTTCATCCTCTCCAGGATCTGATAAGTAGAGGTGGAAGACTTTCATGTTTTGCATTGACTCCTCCTGACAAACAGAAAAGACCTGCGCTGGATTTGGCCAACCTTGTGTGTTGAATTATGAAGGACGTCTTGATTCATACAACATAAAATAAATGTTGTGCTGTGAAATGTAGTTATCTGAGGGCAAGTGTTTCATGTTTTTATGATTAAAATTATCGTGGATGGAGTTATTTTCAAGGAAAACCTCAGACACTACAAGCAACAAGGAAAAGCAGCATGCAACTGAAAAATAAGCCACAGTGCAGTGTGTGTGTGTGTGTGTGTGTGTGTGTGTGTGTGTGTGTGTGTGTGTGTGTGTGTGTGTGTGTGTGTGTGTGTGTGTGTGTGTGTGTGATGTTGCAACTAAATTTGAATTGTTGGATAGCAGTGTCAGTTCAAAAACAAACAGAACAAATTCTGAACAACTAAACCGCTTTACAACCTTTCATATTTGACAGATAATTAGTAATTTCAGGTGACTTCATGAATGAATTTCCTCTCCAAACCAAGCCAAAAAGGTGACTTATTTTACTACATTAACCCAAATTAATCGTGAATGGAAAGAGTTTTTATTGAGTCAAACTCAAAAGACACTTTCTCAAACACAAACACATGAAGACATGGATGAATTTTATTTCACACTCATTCCTTGACTTCATAGAAAACACACAACATTTCACACATCTGTGGAAAAATATACTTTGATTCTAATTGTGTGATTTTTATAGAATGATGTTCTTTGTCTTTCAAACTTTATACCAAAATTGGATTCTTTTCTTGAACCCATCAACTTTGGTTAACAGTTCATGTTCTTGTTGCATTAATATCAGTATTTTAATGATCTCACACTTGCTGTTATTATCTTCTGCTGAAAGTTGTTGTTTTCATAGTTTTCATGTCACACACTGCTCAGTTAGTTTCATCCATTTCATATCCTCCACTGCCACCCTGAGGTCTTTGGAGGAACATTTTCTGTGGAGTTTTTGTACAGCCTCTTCATTAACACAGAGCACTGTGTACTGCTTTGCACAGTAATAAACTGCAGAGTCCTCTGGCTGTGAGTTGGACAGTCTCAGATACGTCATGCTGTTGCTGTTATCTCTGCTGATTTCTATCCGTCCTCTCACACTGCTAGAATAAACAGTTCCACTTGCGTCGTACCAGATAAACCCCAACCATTCCAGTGCTTTTCCTGCAGGTTGTCTGATCCAGTGCATATTATAGCTACTAAATGTGAATCCAGATCCTCTGCAGGACAGACTGAGAGTCTCTCCAGGACGTTTCACCACTGAACTGGAAGGAATAGACTCCATCCTCTGACCTGTACAACCTGATGAGATGAAAGCAGAGAGGAAGCACACAAGAAAGTCACACAGTTATCACACAAGTTTTCTGGAATCACTGATGGCTTGATGTTTTCTCATGTCAAGTTATCAGGAGAACTCACAGGACAGAGAGAGAGCAACCAGCAGCAGAGTGAGTGTGTTGATCATCCTGAGTGTGGAGATGTGACCTCTGATGCTCCACACAAAGAACAAGATCAGTCAGCAGGACAGAAGTACACTGGACAGACTGGAGATTTGCATCAGGACATCATGAGGGAGGAGCAGCAAATATACTGACAGTCTGTTCTAGTTTCATCTAATCAACCTTTGATTCTGTATTTACACTGTGATGTAGCAGATCACTGATCCATGCATTATATTCGCAAATAGAACATTTTAACATTTTTTGGGTATTTTCATAACATGAGATAAAAGAAAAAGAATGAAACATAAATAACATGGACCAAATAAAAAAATGGTGTATTCAGAAAAATGTTTGTCTCAGTCAGAAATTATTTACTGAGAGTTTTTTATTACCATTAAAGTCAAAGTTCTGGTTTTATTCCCTGATATTTCTACAATTTCACTTCATTTTATGGTTGTTTACTTCAAGTAGCATTTTGACACTTTTCCAAATTTTCGCTTTATTTTAATTTTCATTTCAAGGTGTCAAGACTTTATAAAATTTCCACATTTTCGGTGTTATATACAGTACATAAGTGATTTCTCGTTGCATTTGTCTGAATTCATTCCTGGTCTGAGGGCTCCTCCTCTGGTGTTTTCATGTTACAAGTGTTCAGACACTGAGGGGTTTTTGTTCAGGTCTACTGATCATTTGTGTCACTGTGTGTATCTGGCACAGTAATACACAGCAGAGTCTTCAGGCTGCATATTCTGTCCATTCAGAGTGGCTGTTTTGCTGGAAGAGTCTAAGTTGATACTGAACTTGTTCTTCAGTGAATCTTTGTAGCTTGAGGTGTATCCAACAAGTGCAGCACCGATCCATTCCATTGCTTTTCCTTCAGGATGTCTGATCCAGTTTGTGGCGTAGCTGCCCAAAGAATAAGAGACCTGACAGGTGATGGAGAGACGTTGACCTGGCTGCACAGTCACAGATTGTGGTTGAGTCAACTGTTCACACTTCACACCTGTTAAAACAAGAAAATATTGTATGTTGAATGATCAAGTCATACTACAAAGAATGAAGTACAGACTGTCATAAATCCAAAGAGACTCACAGGATGCAGCTGCAAAGAGCAGCAGTAGAGCTACAGACAACATGGTTGGAGGTGAAACTGATGTGCTGTGAACTTTGCTGACAGTCTGATGTTTTTAAAGCTGGACGCTCATGGAGTTTGCATAGAACATATGAAGCATCAGTGCTGGTCCAAGAGAAGCCAATAGAAATGTCTGTTCACTTATTGTATCTGCAGAATGAACACACACATGGAAATCACCTCCTGACTTCATACATGATATTTTAATGTCATTACATGTTAAAGTGCAACAGAAAATATTTCTATACTTCCATCAGTAAAACAACTGTTAACTTTTCTGTTTCTGGAAACTATAAATGTGTTGTCAATGATTCAGTTTTCTCATAGGTAGTGTCTACGGATACGGGTCCGTACCTGTAGCCCACAGGCTTCGGGTACGGCACTTTCCATTTGCCAGACAGATACGGACCCGTACGCGAGTCTCGCGAGTCAAGAAGCTGCTAACCACTGCAAACTGTTGAAAGGTAAGCAAAGGTTAAGGTTAGGGTTAGTGTTAGGGTCAGGTTTAGGGTCCGTACCTGTCGTACCGATGCTACGGGTCCGTACAGCTAGCGTCTACCGGGAGTCACGTGACCAGATCTCGCATATCTGATTGGCAAATGGCAAGTGCCGTATCCGTAGTCCACAGGCTACGGGTACGGGTCCGTACCTCCACCAACAACCTTTCTAATATCATGTAGTTTCTTGTGTATTTGCAAATACTGATGTTATTTTATATAAGCTGTGCTCTCCATGTTTTTGTTGCATATTTGTACATCAGTGTGTCTTGTAAAATGATTTCTACAGTTTCTTGAGAGAATTTATTTACTGTAAGTACATCGACGTATTTGTGATGAATTTCACACAAATCAGCACAATGTATTGGGATCTTTAGCATTTATTTATTCATTTATTACAGTATTTACAACCTCATTAGCAGCAAAAATATTCACTGATAGTCTATAAGATCATGCATTGAATGCAGATTATTGTGGATGGTTTACCATTAATACTGTCAGTTTTTGCAGATGCTTTAAGACAAAGATGCAGACAGACATTTGAAACTCTGCAGAGAAAATATCTGCTCAGGAACTGGAAATGTGAGAAAACATGCACACAAAAAATGAATAAATAATATGGTGTTTTATGCAAATGACATAAAAACTAATAAGTATCATGCAGCAGGATTTATTATCTTCATTTTCTTGTCTTGGATTGTTGCACTCGTCTTCTTATGGTCTAATAAAATAAACATGTGACAGAAATGAACAGAATGTGACAAATTCAGATACAAGCCTCCATGTCCATAAAGACATACATGGACTTGTGCTTTGCAGGATGTTCAGATGCTTTATTTACTGATTTATTACAACAAACTGTTCATATTTTCATCACAACATTCTGAGATATTTCTGAGTCTTTGATTGCTGGATAATTGTGCTTTCATCAGAAATTAATAATAAATCTACAAGTTATATATACAATAGATTTTAATTACTTTTTAACTTAGATGTAATTACTCACATCTTCACATTCCTTCATTAGAGATATTTTTTAAAACTGAAAGAGCTAAGTTAATCCCTGTTGCTCAAAAAGTAAAATTACAACAAAAATGTGAATGTTTTGTGAAGTTTCAAAGAACAATCTCAAATTTGGAGTGATAATAAATATGGTAATAAACTTTAGTCACATTGTACATTTTGCAACGTTGCAAGGTCTTTAACAGGAATCAAAAGATGAAAATAAATATTATCATCAATAAAAACAAGTGACAAATAGACAAAGATCATGAAAGCAGCCAGAGAGAAATAAATAAAGATCAGTGAGCAGAAAACAATCAGGTCATAAAACAGAAGAGAAGCTGTGAAGAGATCATGAACCAAAGCTACATATCAAACATTCACAAAGGCCTCCAAGATTATTTATGATATTTAAAAGCCACTAATGATTTTAACTGGTGGATTGTTCCACAGTTTGGATGCAGGAACAACAACAGGTCCAGTCACTCTTGTTCACAGGTAGAGAACCCCATTTACCAACCTGAAAGGATGCAGGACCTGGACTCCTTCCCCCACAAATAGAATATACCAAAAGTGGAATAAGAACTGGATCATTCTGTATCCACTGCTGAAGAAAGAGATGCTGTGTCTATTCAATTAAAATGAAAATACAGCAGTGTTCTGTTCTTCAATTCATTCCTGGTCTGAGGGCTCCTCCTCTGGTGGCTTCATGTTACAAGTGTTCAGACACTGAGGGGTTTTTGTTCAGGTCTACTGATCATTTGTGTCACTGTGTGAGTCTGGCACAGTAATACACAGCAGAGTCTTCAGGCTGCATATTCTGTCCATTCAGAGTCACTGTTTTGCTGGAAGAGTCTAAGTTGATACTGAATTTGTTCTTTAGAGAATCTTTGTAGTCAGAGCTTCCAGTATATCTCCTTCCAATCCACTCCAGTCCTTTCCCTGCAGGTTGTCTGATCCAGTTTGTCCAGTAGCTGCTCACAGAATAAGAGACCTGACAGGTGATGGAGAGACGTTGACCTGGCTGCACACTCACAGATTGTGACTGAGTCAACTGTACACACTTCACACCTGTAAAGGAAACATGTTGAACATTGGATCAGTGTGATCACAGTCAACAGTCAGTGTGTTGTGATCATACAGTCAGTGAGACTCACAGGATCCAGCAGCCAGCAGCAGCAGAGCTACAGAGAACATGTTGGTACTGAAGCTGATCTGATGGAGCTTCTCTTCTTCTGCTGACAGCAACATGTCAAGTCTTTATATCAGACTGTGAGGAAGTTCACTTTGCATACAAAGGATACTGATGGCTTATAAAAAAATGTCTGTTCACTGGAAGTTATAGTTTGGATTTGTGTGACACACAGAAATGTGTGATCACTTTTTTTGTAATAGACATTGGGTATAATGTGCTTATTTTTTCTATAAAGCTTGTCTAGGTGTAGTTTATAGATTACGTGACAAGGGGGCTCAACCTTTCACAGAGACGGCCTAGTGTGTG
Source organism: Acanthochromis polyacanthus (assembly GCF_021347895.1). NCBI lineage: Eukaryota > Metazoa > Chordata > Actinopteri > Pomacentridae > Acanthochromis > Acanthochromis polyacanthus. The sequence goes on along the minus strand of NC_067133.1, from coordinate 47,568 downwards.
TTTAGCAGCCTCATCTTCAGACTGACAGAAGAGGGAAGAACAACATCCATTATTGTCCGTCTCATTCTTTCTCCTGATTTACAAGTTGGTGTTTATCAAAAAGTGCACATGATGTTGAAATTACTTACATGGTCTGTTCAAGGCCCCTAAATAATTTTGTAAGGACGGTATGTTTGATGCCAGAATGTGTAAAGTAAATTCTTGGACACGTTTCTTAAAGCAGGATTAGTTGTTCATCGACCTTTAATCACAGTCATATAATATAATATAATATAATATAATATAATATAATATAATATAATGCAATATAATATAATATAATATAATATAATGTAATGTAATATAATAAAATAGAACAATGTACATCAGGCTTCCTGCACTTCATCATGAGATCTTTACTATGAATTGTCTTGACTAACATTAATCATTTTCAGTCCTGACTGTTGCTTGAACCAAAAATATTATTGTGTCTTAATTTGTCTGAATTATATTTTAGAATTAGTGTCACTAAATTGCTGTTTTTGTTGAATTGGAACATTTAATTGGTAAATGATATGATGACTATATCATATCATTATATCTTGCTTTAAAGGGTCCATGTGCTAAAATACATTAAAAGCCAGAAAACATTGAAAACCAGACCAAATAACAAAATCCTTTAAAAAAAATAAAGATTTTAAAACATTCTTTCACATTCTGTTGCAATACAGCCAGGCCTGTTTCCTAAAATACAACAGAAACTGTCTTATTTGAAGCCACGTCTATTTAAAGGACATGATTTACATTTGTTTAACATTCCAACATGAATACAGTTTCATGTTTTGACAAATGTCAGACCAGCAAAGTGGACAGCAGTCTGTTTTACACATTATTATGACACAGTCAGACAAAAAAAACACGAACAAAAGGCAAAAAATAATGTTTTTCATACATTTAACACCCAAAATAGATAATAGGTAGTGTCTACAGATACGGACCCGTACCCGTAGCCTGTGGCCTACGGATACGGCACTTTCCCTTGCTGATGAAGGCGCTTCCGTGATTCGAGGTGAATCTGCGGAATGAATGGCGGAACTAACAGCCAGCAAACTATAAGTATTTTTTTACCTTCAAAAGTAGCGACAGAGTATTACATATTAACAACCTAAACAAAACCCTGACGTATTTTCTGCGTCTGTCAACACAGACACTGCACGTCAGTCACTTTAACGTTAGCGGACTCTGTTGAATGGCTAATTTACATCACCACAAACAAATCTCACAATATCACAGTAAATCGAGTTTGTGGTTTTTTTTAAATTCATGCCGAATTAAAGAGCTGCTCCTCACCATTCACGAGTGTTTGTTTCATATTCGACATCCTTAACTTTATCTTGTAAATTAGCGTCCGAAATTAAATGGGAACACTTGCAATGGAGTTCGTCAGCCACTTCCACCACTAAACGCGGTAAACTAATTAATAGGAACTGGACTTCAAACAATTTAGACACGGCGTCTAAAAGCGTAAAAACTACATTGTCTACGTAAAGTGTGAGAGGAGACGGTGTATTTTTAGTTAAATTATACAATGTTCGCCGTCAAAGTCATTCATATAAACTGCCTGTAATGTGCAGCAAATAGTAGTTAACCGGCGCCAGCTCTTCAGTGACCTTAACACGTCCGTACCTCTAGTACAGATGCTACGGGTACGGGTCCGTACCTCTAGCATCAACCTAGATAATATTAGCAATATTATATATATATATATATATATATATATATATATATATATATATATATATGTATATATATATATATATATATATATATAATATATATATATTACTGTTGTTGCATGTAAATAATTGAAGTTTTGGACTATCTGTTAGTGGTTGGGCTTCATGTTCTCTGAGTGTTTGTGCAGGTCTGTTGGTGGTTTGTATCACTGTGTAACGTGCACAGTAATAAACAGCTGTGTCTTCAGGCTGCACATTATTTCCTGTTAATGTCACTGATGCAGCAGTGAGTGTGTGGTAAAGAAACTTATTCTTCAAAGCATCATTCTGGTAACAAAAATATCCTCTTCCAGACCGAGTACAAATCCATTCCATTGCTTTTCCTTCACGCTGTCTGATCCAACCTGTTGCATAGCTGTTATCAGTCACAGAATAACCAGAGACCTGACAGGTGATGGTCAGAGTCTGTCCAGGCTGAACAAGCACTGAGTCTGGCTGGATGAGATCAATACTGTTCACACCTGTGGAGACATAAATCATCATTATTAGTATTTTAATGATTTCACACCTGCTGTTATGATCTTCTGCTGAAAGTTGTTGTTGCCCAGCCCGATCTCACGAGGATTCGTGAAACTGTCACGTAAATTTTTGTTTCGGTTTCGTGTGCACCAACACGATTTCGTCATGTTTTTCGTGCCACTCACCACGAAATGCACACCAATGTATTTTAAACGGCGGACTTTTCGTGCCACTCAGAACGTATTTCAAAAGAATGTGTATATTATATTTTTAAAGTAAAACCGCGGCGAATCCAACGCTATATTTTGCATGACATCGTCCCTAAACATAACCCTAACCATAACCTAACCATAACCCTAACCATAACCTAACCATAAGCCGGTGGTAGACTTACCAATTTGCATAGGAATTTCAAGAATGTCCGGCGGCCGGCGGCCGCAAACGCGATCACACAAGCAGTATACGCCGATGGACAGCTTAGATCGTCAAAAATCCGCCGGTATAAACCACTTTCAGATGTGATTACCACAGCGAAAAACATTTCGTGGTGAGCGGCACGAAAAACATGACGAAATCGTGTTGGTGCGCACGAAACCGAAACTAAAACTTACGTGACAGTTTCACGAATCCCCGTGAGACCGGGTTGTGTTGTCATAGTTTTCATGTCACACACTGCTCAGTTAGTGTCTTCCATTTCATATCCTCCACTGCCACCCTGAGGTCTTTGGAGGAACATTTTCTGGAGAGTTTTTGTACAGCCTCTTCATTAACATGGAGCACTGTGTGTGTCTTGCACAGTAATAAACTGCAGAGTCCTCTGGCTGTAAGTTGGACAGTCTCAGATACGTCATGCTGTTGCTGTTATCTCTGCTGATTTCTATCCGTCCTTGAACACTGCTAGAATAAGCAGTTCCACTTGCATCGCTCCAAATAGCCCCGATCCATTCCAGTCCTTTTCCTGCAGGTTGTCTGATCCAGCGCATGCCATAGCTACTGAATGTGAATCCAGATCCTCTGCAGGACAGACTGAGAGTCTCTCCAGGACGTTTCACCACTGAACTGGAAGGAATAGACTCCATCCTCTGACCTGTACAACCTGATGAGATGAAAGCAGAGAGGAAGCACACAAGAAAGTCACACAGTTATCACACAAGTTTTCTGGAATCACTGATGGCTTGATGTTTTCTCATGTCAAGTTATCAGGAGAACTCACAGGACAGAGAGAGAGCAACCAGCAGCAGAGTGAGTGTGTTGATCATCCTGAGTGTGGAGATGTGACCTCTGATGCTCCACACAAAGAACAAGATCAGTCAGCAGGACAGAAGTACACTGGACAGACTGGAGATTTGCATCAGGACATCATGAGGGAGGAGCTCATGGAGTGTTACACTTTATTTCAGTCAGACATTTATTTTCTATTTGTTTTCATATGATGTGACTAATTATCCTTCAATGTGGAATACAATATCAGTACCTTTATGCAGGGCCGTAGCCAGGATTTTGGAATAGGTGAGGTCCATGATGCGCGCGCAAAGCGTGCGCTGAAAATTTTTCAATGTTTTTTAAAAATATTTATTTTTATATATTTTTTTAGGCTACAAGTCACACAAGATGTTGTTTAAATATCTTTTAATGATGTGAAATCAGCATTTTCCAAACAAAAATGTGTATTTTTTTCAAAAAAACAAATCAACTTTTTACATCAAAGGCTAGCTGAATCCTCCTGTGACCAGAGGCATTCCACCGTTGAAGGATATTCTCCCGGTTCACCTCTACTTTCTGATGCAAATGCATCATCGCCAGGCCTGTCAGTCTGTCGTTGGACATGGTAGATCTAAGCCATGTCTTAAGTCTTCGCATGGCTGAGAATGACCTCTCACAGGCACAAGTCGTCACTGGCAAGGTTAGAAATATCTTCAACATACATTGTATGTTGTCTGATGAGCCAGGCGCTCATCAAAAAAAAAAAAAAAAAGCGCCGGACGCGCTCTCCGCTGTGGATAAAAGTAATTAAACTCTTTGATCAGATGATCTGACAGGCCGAACTAGTGCCGAATTATCTAAAAAATATATTGTGGTCATCTCGGTGTAGATGGGCGGGGATGTGGTCTACAAAGTGCTAATAATAAAAACACTAGTTTTTGAACGGGGTTTGGCCCGCTGCCAAGCGCGTCACAGGGCGCATTTGCGGGTACGTGCATCAGCTGATCAAACAGCTTTTCACCGCAACACGCACACAGGCACAAACAGAACACAAAGCCCATGGATGTTTACCACAATTTATAATTTACAAGCACGTTTCACAGAGAGGTTTCAAGTTTTTATGAGTTTATGTTTTATTCAGTTGGGCATATTTGGCAAAAAAAAAAAAAAACCTCGGAAAAAATAGGTGAGGTCCGGACCTCGCTGACCTCATACCTGGCTACGGCCATGCCTTTATGCTTGATTATTTCTTTAAACTGCTCGGAAGAATAATGTGACTTCTTTAGCCCCTTAAGCTGCACGGGCCCGTATTCGGGCCGAAAATGGCCGGCTGAAAGTAACGGCAAAAGCATTTTTAGCTTCAAACGCGATGATAGAAACACTATACATCCATGGAAAGCTTAGAGTCTCATGAATCCGCTGGTATAAACCACTTTCAGATGTGATTACCACAGCTGGTAATATAAACACATTTCTCCAACAAACAACAAAAATTTAAAGGGACACATAAAGGGCATAACTCACGTTTCGATGGTCTTTTACCGGTCAACGATGAAAATAATCCACAAAAACCGGCCATAACTCAAGAGTAGTCATCCAGACAATACTAGCAAGTATAATATTTTGTCCAAAACATGTCTAGAAATCAGTAAATAATCCACAAATAGCTCGGCTCCGTGCGCGTCCACGTGGCGCATGGTGGCGCTGCACGTTCCATAATTCACTGCATTTTTATCCATAATTTTATGAAGCTTTCTGTTATCCACACGATCTCGGTCAGAAAATGGTGACTGAAGCCTCTGCTTTCGATCCCAACCGCATTTCAACCAATCAAGTGACTCATCGCTGCCTCCGAAGCCTAAACAGCCAACCGTTGCCGAGACCGATGGATCTGGACGTTCCTTATATCATCAGTAAATTCTGAGCAAATCACGTCGGAGGAAACGTTTGACTGACAGGGCATGTAGCCAATGAGCTTGCTAAATATCCTAGAGGCGGGTTTTAGCGGCCCTGTGTGATTTTTGACACCTCCGGCTCTCCTGCTGCGGCCAGGAGCAGCAGCTTTTCTCTGTCTCCGTCTGTGCCTCTGATTCAGATCAAGATCCACACTGAAGCTTATCTGAAGTGATTTTTTGAGTTCTTTATGAGCTTTTGGAGTGAAAATAATGTGAAAAGGAACTGATAAACGAACATATACCATTTTTGCAAAGGGTGTACATATGGTGTCCAAAATTGACATAATTGGGCATATTAGTACAAAAACATGTGTGAAACACTCATTTCTTGTAGTATTGCTCTGAAACTTTGTCCTGAACTATGTAAGACCCCAGGCTGTTGCCTTGTTGTGTTTCAAGCTCTCACAGTGCTGCCACACTAATTTTCAGGTGTTTTATTAGGGAAAAAATTTAGGCGAGAATAAAATTCATCCTAATTCAGTGTGTTCCAACATAAATAACTCTGTGCCAGTAGCACCTAGAGTAATTCTGACTGCACTGGGTGACAATGCAGGTTGTCAGCTTTCAAAGGAGACCCCAGCCATGCCTGTACTCCAAACAGTTCAAGAACAGCATTCAATTTACTTTCTGTACATCTTCAGTAGAAATTTCAGGGGAAAATTGACCGCAGGTTAAAGGGTAGCAGATATACTTTCAAATGTGATGAAAAATTTGTAATTTCAGGTGACTTCATGTATTATTTTTAGGGATGTTCAGTATTGGGGTTTTTTTTTGCAAATAACCGATTTGCTGAAATTGTCCACTTCTCAATTTCCAATTCCTATGCCAACTGATAGTAATATATGTAGTCTATTTAACAAGTTTTCGGTAACATTACATATTTCCTGTTATGGAATTCACACATCATGACTGATCTTGTTGTGATGCCACATTGGATACATTCTCAAATTCAACAAGGCTTTCATAATGTAAACACTGACTGTGCAAAATAAGAAAACTATTTCAATTTAAGTTTTGGAAAAATTCTTTTTTTTAATTGTCTCAAACAACAGTTCACACTCTCCCTCCCTCCATTCATCTAGGAGTCTGTTACAATGTGGCAACTATACTGCCCAGTTTTTAAAACTGTTGGCAAAATCCATGAATTATTTTATTGATTTTCAGGATAAGAAAAAAATGATAATGATATTGACTGATATTAAATTTTTATGCCAATATTGGGACAATAATATTGGCCCACTGATATTATGGGACATCCCTCATTATTTTGCTCTCCAAATCCAGCCAAAAAAGGTGATTTATTTTACTAAATAAATTCCAATTAGTAGATTAGGCGATTTTTAAAGTAACAATAATATAAATACCTGTTACACAGCTTCTACTATACAATGATTTAAATTTATTTGCATGTAGCTTTGGAAAAGCAACATCTGACAAGCAACAATACGATTTAAAAAAATATTAATATCAACCAACTAACAGCAAAACATTTCAGCAATCTGTGTCCTGCTGTTTCGTCTACTTGCTGCAAATGTTTTTATGTTCATTATAAACAGTCCTGACATTTAGGGACAGTCTCAGATTTACCAACAAAGAAACTGTGAATAAATAGAAACTCACAGCAACAATAAAAACGACTGAACTTAATATTTCCTGCTGGTTTCAACAGTTAGAGTCTTTGCTCATGTTGTGTCAGGTGTTCTCTTGTTCTTCAATTAATAAATAATAATTGTATGTAGATGACACTACCTTGAAAGATTCATTCCTTGTCTGAAGACAAAAAATCAGTGTCAATTGAATTAACTTCATCAGTGAAAAGTTTAGAGTTTAATTGTGTATAATAGTATTAGCCAGTTGTCACACTGGAAATATTAAAGACTATGTGATTATTATCACATATTAGATGTCTTTTTGTGACCCAATTCATGCATAAATATCAGCATTTTAATGATTTACACAAAATTTAATTTCTATCTCATGCAGTTGATTAAGGTGAATTTTAAGAAACAACGAGTTGCAAATACAAAGTCAGGTCTTCCTTCATACACAGCAAAAATATAAACGCAACACTTTTGTTTTTGCTCCCATTTTTTATGAGATGAACTCAAAGATCTAAAACTTTTTCCACACAATAAAGCAGGTGCAATAATAAATAGTAAAAACCTCTGTAATAATGAGTTTAATATGATTAAATTAATTTTATTGAGGAAACTGAATCGGTTCAAAACATGTAATGAATACATCCATGTAAATTAAACAGTAAAATCAGGTTAAACATTAGTAAAATCAAATATAGAACAAAACATGAACAAAATATCTTGAAAAGATGTTATATTAAATATGTTAAATAAAGGATTCAATATAAATGTATGTTCACAGACCAGATGAGGACTGCTGTAGGTTTTTGTACAGCTGCTAACACAACTTCAGTCACTGTGTGTCTCGAGCACAATAATAAACAGCAGAATCTTCAGTCTTCAAACTGTTCATCTGCAGATACAGCTGCTGTACGTTGTTGTCTCTGGAGATGGTGAACCGGCCTTGGACTGACTGAGAGTAGTATTTGGTGCTACCACTCCAGCTAATGTAAGCGATCCACTCCAGTCCTTTTCCAGGAGCCTGTCTGATCCAGACCATGTCATAGCTGCTGAATGTGAATCCAGATCCTGTACAGGTCAGTCTGTGGGATTCTCCAGGTCTTTTAACTGCTGATCCAGATTGTGTCAGAGTCTGACCATCAACACCTGTTAAACCAGAAAACAATGCATGTAATGTAGTACACTGGTGGCACAAATGAAAAGCTGTCACATCAATATCAGTGAAAATGTTCACCTGTCCAGCAGAGAGTTAAAAGCAGCAGAGCTGTCCTACAATCCATCATGTTAAACTGTGAGTCCACTGTTCTCTGTCATCCTCACTGCAGTCACAGAAGTAGAAGACATTTGTGTTTTGCATGGACTCCTCCTCACAGGAAGGACAATATTTAACTATCACTGACTGGACTCTCAGTGAGTGAAACTGGACAATAAATGAATGAATGTTTACTGTAGAAGAACCATTCATCAAATGTCCTGTTGTCCATGTTTCACTTTAGTTTGTGTATAAGGTTGACAAACACATTGTGGAGTTGGTTGTTCACGTCTGCATCATGTAAAGATGAACAACAAAAACACTTTGCTGTATTAAATACATTTTATACTGTTTATTTTATACTTGAAACTGATGGTAAATTGTTCCATGAAGTCAGAGAAAGAGAACTTCAGGAGGAATAAAAGTGAAGAAAACTGCTGATAATATGTGATCATGAAGAACAAATTCAGGACAAAACATGTGATATGATATTAAATGGATGTGAGTCAGTCAAAATGATGATGAGAAACAAACTTTGCACTAAACTAAAAGGTTTTTCTTTTTCTCTACAATCAGATTTTACAGCTACATTTGGCATTGATCTGTTCTTACAAGGAATTTGGAATTTTTCTAAATTTTACTTCAAGTTGTAAACCAACAAAACCTGACCTTTGTCAAAACATAAGACGATGTTTTCTTTGTGCCAATCATGATTATTTGTGACTTTATAAATATACATTAATGTAAAATGTGCATCTAATTCAAAATACTCAGAAAATATGATGTTAAAGGTAAAATAATGAGAGCTCTGCTGTCCTCAGACACTATAAGGCTTCATAGTGTTAGTTAATATAATTGTTAAAAACTTATAATGGCTTGTTATCATTTGTTTTTGTTGTTGTTGTTGTTTTTTACATTTTCATTGATAAATTAGCTGCTGTTTTCTTGAACAGTGAACTGATCTGAATTCATTCCTGGTCTGAGGGCTCCTCCTCTGGTGGCTTCATGTTACAAGTGTTCAGACACTGAGGGGTTTTTGTTCAGGTCTACTGATCATTTGTGTCACTGTGTGTCTCTGGCACAGTAATACACAGCAGAGTCTTCAGGCTGCATATTCTGTCCATTCAGAGTCACTCTGTTGCTGGAAGTGTCTAATTCTATGCTGAACTTGTTCTTCAGTGAATCTTTGTAGTATGAGTATCCAGTCCTTCTCATTCCAATCCATTCCAGTCCTTTTCCTGCAGGTTGTCTGATCCAAGCTGTGTGGATGCTGTTCACAGAATAAGAGACCTGACAGGTGATGGAGAGACGTTGACCTGGCTGCACAGTCACAGATTGTGGCTGAGTCAACTGTACACACTTCACACCTGTAAAGGAAACATGTTGAACATTGGATCAGTGTGATCACAGTCAACAGTCAGTGTGTTGTGATCATACAGTCAGTGAGACTCACAGGATCCAGCAGCCAGCAGCAGCAGCAGAGCTACAGAGAACATGTTGGTACTGAAGCTGATCTGATGGAGCTTCTCTTCTTCTGCTGACAGCAACATGTCAAGTCTTTATATCAGATTGTGAGGAAGTTCACTTTGCATACAGAAGGATACTGATGGCTTATAAAAGGATGTCTGTTCACTGGTAGTTATAGTGTGGATTTGTGTTGTAAATATTGATTCTGATTGCTGTAAAAGAGAATTATCATTTGAAACACCAGCTTGAAAACTAACACTGATGTCAAAACAATATTTATTATTCACAGTCTCAAATGCAAAACTGCAGAAATGGACAAATGTTTCCTCAATAATGCAGCTGCATTGTTTCTGTGACTCAATAGTTCCTGTAGTGAATGTGAAATGTACAAAACAAACTTGGACTGGACTACATGTGTTGAGTTTTTGTTCAGTGTTTCTTTCTCCTGTGTCTCTGTGAATATCGAGCACAATAATAAACAGCAGAATCTTCGGTCTTCAAACTGTTCATCTGCAGATACACTTAAATTTGATCTAATTTGTCACGAGAATAAAAGCTTTCTATTATCATATGACACAATATGCCAAACCCATGAATGAATCAGTGTTTTCCTTTGTTTCTTTAATGTATTTGATCACCTGCTGTATGAAAATGGTTGAGATATTTGAAAATATGTGCTGTAAAGAAATATAATTATTATTTCAGTTATTATTAGGTTCATCTCCACCAGAAAACCTCTTCTGAGTGTCTCATTTTAACAGCCCTTGTTGGTTTAAATGTAGATCTGATTGACTGAGACAGAACTGACAACATTTATCACATATCAAATATGTGGGGATTTTAAAATGTTGGCAAACAAAAGCTATTTAATAACTGCATTTTGTGTGCTCGTTATTTGCTGCTCAACCAAATAGAATCATGTCTCTGATGAGTGTTGCTGAAAGTCTGTCCAGTCATTACAGGATGTGCTTTTTATTTACTGTATAACTGTCATTTAGAGTTTTAAAAAATTAGCTTAAATCCAGAGATTGACAAGTTGTTGACTCTTTGAAGACAGACTCACATATTCACACATTAAATTAATAACTTACTTGAAAACAACACGAATAAAAATGAATAGAACTGGAATGACAGCACCAGCAATGTAGAGTTTCTTCTGAAGTAAAAAATGTTTAATTCATAATTAGGTGTAAATGAAATTAACACCATCGTGAAAGAAGACTGGAGTCACACTAATTCAACACTAAACTGAACATACAGTCTGAAAAAAAGATTTCAAAATGATTTCAGATCATTTTTAAATCTTCTTTGTGAAGTAAATAAAACATTGAAGTCAAACTAAGTATAATACAAACTGATGGGAGAGAATTAACATAATTACTCTGTGTAAAATTAACAAAGAAATGAAAACTTTATTACTGAATAATTTCACACACATTTTTCAGTATTTTTCAAGCAGATCACATTAATGATGTAGTTTTGATGGGAATTACAACGTTGCATAAATGATGAGCGTTTGGGCTGTGGGCTTTACAAGCAATGATGAATATATGAGACATTTCTGTTCAACTATAAGTCAAGGATTCAAAAATATATTTATAGTGTTACAGATATCATTGTAAATGAATAAAAGTTTGGTTGTTGCTCATCAATCTGAAATCAAACCAAAGTGACCACGTCCAACCATAAAGATAGAAATCAGAATGAAAAATAAAAGTCAGACTAAGTATTCAGATCCTTTGCAGCAGAGTTCATATTGTGATCAGATGTAATTTCTATTCATTTAAATGAGTCTAGACCTTGGTTGAAGTCAGTCCACCTTTGTCAAATTGAATTGCTTCAATATCATTTCAAATGGACACACATGAATCATGGAGTGAAACATGGACTTGCTGTGTCATTTGATGAAAATGTTGAATATTGAAGCAGTGTAAATCCAGCAGCAGAGCTACAGAGAACATGTAGGTGTTAGTGTTCCTGAAACAGTCTGATAAAGGTTTTTATTAATATGGAAATATGTAAAATAATATTAACAATAATCTTCTTGTCTACTGCTGAATTTGTGCATATGAGTTCAAAAAAGTTCATGTCTGCCAAATCCCCATTTATTTTCTTGTTTCATGTGTTCATTTTGTGGCGTCTAAATAATTTCAGAGCAGACTCAAAACATTTATTAAATAATTGAGACATAACTGAAAATTGGTCACGACATCTGTTCAACCAGATGGAAAAAATATTTAACAATAAACTGCTGTGGAGAAGCTGTTGTTGGTAAAATAATAAAAGAGGAAGAGACAAACCACAGCCTCAGCTGCTGCTTAACTGTGAAGGTTTGGAGACAAACTGGTTTGTCATAATAACTGAAATTCCAGATCCTCTGCTGCCTCCTGGTGGAGACTGTATAAAGTTAAAGGAGGTTTTTGTACAGCCTCCTCACTGACTGAACTCACTGTGTGTGTCTTGCACAGTAATAAACTGCAGAGTCCTCCTGCTTTAGGTTGGACAGTCTCAGATACGTCATGCTGTTGCTGTTATCTTTGGTGATTTCTATCCGTCCTTGAACACTGCTGGAATAATAAGTTCTGCTTGCATCATAGTAAATAATCCCCAACCATTCCAGTCCTTTTCCTGCAGGTTGTCTGATCCAGTGCATGCTGCAGCAACTAAATGTGAATCCAGATCCTCTGCAGGACAGACTGAGAGTCTCTCCAGGACGTTTCACCACTGAACTGGAAGGAATAGACTCCATCCTCTGACCTGTACAACCTGATGAGATGAAAGCAGAGAGGAACCACACAAGAAAGTCACACAGTTATCACACAAGTTTTCTGGAATCACTGATGGCTTGATGTTTTCTCATGTCAAGTTATCAGGAGAACTCACAGGACAGAGAGAGAGCAACCAGCAGCAGAGTGAGTGTGTTGATCATCCTGAGTGTGGAGATGTGACCTCTGATGCTCCACACAAAGAACAAGATCAGTCAGCAGGACAGAAGTACACTGGACAGACTGGAGATTTGCATCAGGACATCATGAGGGAGGAGCTCGTGGAGTGTTACACTTTATTTCAGTCAGACATTTATTTTCTATTTGTTTTCATATGATGTGACTAATTATCCTTCAATGTGGAATACACTATCAGTCACTTTATGACTGATTATTTCTTCAGATTGCTCAGACAAATAGTGTGATTTCTGACACTCATTTCTGATTTCATTTTTCCTGCTGTCACAAAGTTAATTCGTGATCAGTGTTCTGCTGGAACCTTAAAGCACAGTCAGAGACTGAAAGTTGTTTACTTGAACAAGACATTGCTGAGTCGATAAAATTCATCAGAGTGTTTCTTCAGTGGATGTAAACAACAAATCTGATTTTCACAACAAACTGAGTCACTCATCTCTATCATTTTTTCCTCTAGAAATGATTCAAGATCATAAATATTTCTTCAGAACTTGTTGTCCATTCAAATATTTCTAAATCCTCACATCGTCTTTACATAAAACATGGACGTTTTTCTGTGTGGATTTAAATGGATTGTTCTCCAACACGGGGACAGTTCATGGTCATGTGTTTACCTGAATTACTGATATTGTAGAAATTCATTCAGATTGTGGGGAAGAGTTTCTGAAAGTATTCATACAGCAGTTTTAATCTTTTTTCTATCTTTGTATCTGGCCAGATATCTGCTTGAGACATAATAAAAATAATATTATTAATAATAATAATAGAAGAAAAAGAAGAAGACAAATCACAATACCAGTAACAATAATAATTATTTTATTTTTACGCTGCTGAACCAGTGGGTGGAAGACCAGGTGAATGCCAGTGGAGGTGGGCAGCAGAGGATTCGTAGTCCGTTCCCTACACAATGCCTACAGAATCCTAGGAATAACTGGAGCAAGTAGGAGGAGGGCCATCGGTAAACATAGAGAGCATCTAAGTGGCTCTGGCTACAAAGGGGGGAGCAGTGTGGACAGAAAGATGCCACTTGGACACAGGATGAGGCTTGATCAACCTCCACCGGGTCGCCTGGATGAGAGTGTCTGTTGTAAGACCTGAAACACCCAGTGACTCCAGGAAACAACACTGATGATGTGTCCAAGTGTGTGTGCATCAAGGGATGCTTTAAATAGACATGTGCTTTACAGACAGGGCAAATAAAGAAGGAAACTCAGGAAGAATAAGAGAAGGCTGGTCAGTCCAAACATGGTAAAAGATACTCAAAGTAAATTTGTGCAACACTACATAAAATATTAAAATGTCACATCCAAGTAAAGGAAAGAACAAGTGCAATGAAAATAAGTAGAGGGTAAAACCATGAACACAATGCCCAGAATAATAGTAATAATGATAAATTAGTCAAATAAATATGTGAATTTATAATGGGTAAATGAGAATAAAATGAAAAATAAAAGCATTTAAAATTAATCAACTATTTGTTATAAGTATATTATGATGATTAAGAATAATAATAATACTTGGGCGCCTGGATAGCTCAACTGGTTCGATTCCAGCTCACGGCCCGTTTCTGCATGTCTTCCCCCTGTTCTCCTCCCTACTTTGCTGTCTGCCTCTCAACTGTATCTATCAAATAAAATGCCAAAAATAACTTTCAAGAATAACAATAATAATAATAATAATAGACATAAAAATAGACAGAAATGCACATAAAAATAAAAATAGAAATAGATGCTGTTAGGGCAGTCACTGTCTTAGTTACAGTGAGCACCCTGACCACCACCTCATAAATCACCACAGTAACACTTTTGATTAGAGCAAAAACTGTCATCCTATAATGTCACTGTGAAGCCACTGTAGGTTTTTGTACAGCTGCTGAACCAAGTCCAGCAACTATGTCTCTGGAGCACAATCATAAAGAAGCAGAATCTTCTTTTTTCAGACTGTTTATCTGCAGATACTATTGATCCTCAGGGCCAGTGACCCCCTAATTAACTTATTCAGCTGTCAGAGAATCACCGGACCAGCTCTCAGTCTCACGAGTCTGGTTCTACTGCCCCCTGAGATCTTACTCAGAGGGATGCTGCAGAACTGTGAAGCTGGTAGACGAGGAAAATTCGCCTAGCTTTCTCACTGCCTTCATCCAGATGCCTATCCCTGCTTCCTCTGATAATTAATTTAACCGAGTAGCCACTTCGGTATAGTTAAACTTAATCACCAGTCACGCCTGTTAACGGCAGCTTTTCCTCTCATGGATCTTGCACTTGGTAAGTTTCTAGGTTTAATTCAGAGGTTATGGACATATAGACAACTTCTAGGATATGTATATACCGGACCAATCTGGCCCCTATAATTAGGTAACCTTTCAGAACCTCTGCTATTGTTATGCACGCAGTAATCTGACTTTTTACATCCAGAGCTAGATGTATAAGTATCATTCAGGGATAAAAATAGCACTTGCAATTTGTTGTCTTTAATTGCAGAATAATGCTTTATTAAAATATATTTAGCAGGGCAAAAGCAAAGCCAATAAATCATCAGACAAATAATCAAACACTGGATAATATTCAAATCACTCATCCTAACTCCTAACTGGTATTATGCTTTCTCAAAAGAAGAGTAATAATCACCCAATATATGTAATTTGGAGGGAGAGAGCAGTCAGGGTGTGGCCACACCCGGCTGCTCACCTGAGACCCGACAAGTGTTTGAAACCCGCCGGGGCCCAGGGGGAAGTGGACGGGGGTCCGGACCAGATTTAGATCTGCATGTATTCAATTTTGTTGTTTGGGCCAATAAACTTTGTTGTAATCCATTCTGGTGTTATTCCTTTGGAAATAATAAATTCCAGTAATACTCCATCAGTCAGTGTTATATCCAGATCACAGTTCTGTAATCCTTCAGCAATGCAGAATGAGCAGTTCCTTTAATCCAGGGGTGTCAAGATCCGTTCCTGGAGGGCCACTATCCTGCATGTTTTAGATGTTTCCCTCTTCCAACACAGCTGATTCAAATGATCAGCTCGTTATCAGGCTTCTGCTGAGCTTGATGATGAGCTGATTATTTGAATCAGGTGTGTTGGAAGAGGGAAACATCTAAAACATGCAGGATAGTGGCCCTCCAGGAACTGAGTTTGACACCCCTGCTTTAATCCATAATTCCAATAGAACAGTTATTCCTTTTGCAGATCATGTTGAATTCCCCGTCCGAGTTACGGGATAAAATCCCCTTTGCTCAGGGCATTTCTAGCCTGGTTTGCATCAAGCGACTACCCCCGCAACGACTCCCAACTTGCATCTCGATCAGGTGTAATTAGGGGCTCAGGCTTCGCAACGAGCCACTATTGTTCTCCTGCTGCGTTTATCGTCTTTTATTCTTCACGTTTCCGCCGTTTTTCGATTCGCTTCTCGTCCTAGGGCTTTGACAAAACCCAAATAAATTATATATCAAAACGTGCGGCTTCATCGGGAATAGTGTGCTATGACTTTTCTAAGACATTCGTCATTTTTTCGCAGAATTATTCGCAAAAAACTGCGAAAAAAGTCCCATAGGAAATGAATGGGGACTGAAAAAAATCGGCTTAAAAAATCCACTGTTTTCCAAACGCCACTCCTTCGCCATACGTTCACCTAGAAACTTCATTTAACCATCAAAACGCAGTGATTTTTCTTGTCTCCGCAGGAATGTATTTTATGTCAGGCTGAGATGTACAGTTTTTGATCACTGAGTCCTCAAAAAAGTGAAAATTCTCAACATCTGCTCTGTTTAGAGTGCGGCATGTCGGTAGAGTGGAGGAGAGGAGAAAAATCCGCCTGAAAATTTCACGATCGCATCGCCCTCACGACCAAACGATAAATATTAGGGGAATGAAATTTGGTCAGATTGGAGACAATTTTCCTGGAATTCAAATGAATCCAAGTTTGAAGACCTAGCTCTTTCTGAAGTGAAATGGCAGGCAGCAGTTTAGACCAAAGTCGCACCGTTCTCTCCATAAGAACCAATGTAAACTGAATCATCTGACTCATGGAGGGACAGTGTTTTTTAAATCGCTGTAACTCGGTCATTTCTCACAATATTTGGAAAATAATCATATGTATGGATAGCCACAGTCTTCCTCTCGCTCACGGTCATTTTAGTTTTCAGCTAGCATTAACGGTTAGCCCACAATTAGCGCCAGAACGAGACGTTGCGCACTGCTGCTGAGAAGCACTTTTCTGCTGTCTGTGGCAGGCACCGTTGCTATGGTGGCCCATAGCAACCGCCCTTACACACGCGCAGGCACGCTCCCACGCACACACACAGACTCATTGGTGTGCCACACCCACCTTCACACCCAATACCTCCACAGGAGCTGCATTTCAGCCTGAATATCAGTTCAACCTCTCAGCTTCACACAGCCTTTAGAGCAGGGGTGTCAAACTCAGTTCCAACACACCTGATTCAAATGATCAGGCTCGTTATCAGGCTTCTGCTGAGCTTCATGATAGCTAATCATTTGAATCAGGTGTGTTGTAAGAAGGAAACATCGAGAACACAGAGGATAGTAGACCTCCAGGAACTGTGTTTGACACCCCTGCTTTACAGTAACTCCAATCCAAATTTTGACCAGGTCAGATCTTCCTGTCTCTGCCTTTCAAAATAAAAGCACAGCACAATTTCAAAATAAAAGCCTGCGACGGACTGCAAACGCCAGGTAAACCTCTCAGCTTCACACAGCCTTTACAGTAACTCTAATCCAAATTTTGACCAGGTGAAATCTTCCTGTCTCTGCCTTCCAAAATAAAAGCATAGCACAATTTCAAAATAAAAGATTGCGACGGACCAGAAAACGCCAGTTAAACCTCTCAGCTTCACACAGCCTTTACTCCAATCCAAATTTTGACCAGGTGAGATCTTCCTGTCTCTGCCTTTCAAAATAAAAGCACAGCACAATTTCAAAATAAAAGCCTGCGATGGACCGGAAAACGAAGAAATACTCCTCTCCCGCGGCCGCTCCGGACATGCACCTATCCCGAGCCCCTCCTGCGATTTCCGCGAGCGGGGAATTGTCTAGTTTATAGTGAACTGAACCTTATGCATATGCAATGACAGCACCCTTAATTAACATAGCAATGATCTCATACTAAATTAATTTGAGCAATCGCTTCATCTCTACCCCCTTCCAACTCGCACACTTCTACCATGCACCGACCGCATGGACACCTCCACTTTTAAGGAACTGAAACTATCTGCCCCCCTGATCTCTCCTGTCTGCAGCTCAGCACAGGCTCCTGATCAGGAAATGGAAAAGCAGATGTCAGCCTCTAACTGTCGCTGGCATCCCATTGTGCAATCTTTTCCACAATGTGTACAGACTTATTAAAAAACCCAATCTATTCTGAGTTTAATCTTTACGGTGAACACTTGACCCTAGTTCACTTAACTCTTGACTTCTCACCTCATTACAAAGTTAAAACCCTCTTATTTTAACAGTTATCAAAACTCTTTCTAAAACATTTCAGTTTCATAGAGATCAACTCTCTTAAAAGCATTCCCATTTCATAAAGCATAAGTTCCTCTTTTATGTCAAATCTATCAAACACATCAGTTTCCTCTGGTAACCAAAAACATCAGTTTTCACAGTGAGCTGCTGTTCTGACCTGGTTATTTCTTAAACAAAGATTATCAAGACAACCTTTCAAAAATAATCAAACCCTCACTTTTTACAGTGAGACACGCTTCTGACTTCTACACTGTTTCAACATTAAAGAATGTAAGAATAGACACTTGGTTATATCAAACTCATTCATTAGGTTATGGCATAATCTGATCCTAAATCACAGGTTATAACATCACAATGTTCTCTTATTTAGCTGTTGTTCTGTCAGAGTCTCCCCTTTGTGGCTGATTCTGGGATCTTATATCTCCATGCTTCACAACACCCCCTTCTATGAGATCCCAGTCAGCCCCTATAAATGGCTGGTTTTGGGATCCCATACCTCCATGCTTCACAACAATACTGATGCTGTACATTGTTGTCTCTGGAGATAGTGGATTGACCTTGAACTGACTGAGGGTTTTATTTGCTGCTTCCATCATATTTAATAGCAGTGATCCATTCCAGTCGTTTTCCAGGAGCCTGTCTGATCCAGGCGTTCCAGGAGGCACCAAAGTTCATTCCAGAAGCAGAAGAGGTCGGTCTGTGGGATTCTCCAGGACTTTTAACCACTGATCCAGATTCAGTCAGAGTCTGACCATCAACACCTGCAGAGACAAAACAGAAAACAATCACTTGTTGTCAGTTGGTC
This sequence comes from Acanthochromis polyacanthus, assembly GCF_021347895.1. NCBI lineage: Eukaryota > Metazoa > Chordata > Actinopteri > Pomacentridae > Acanthochromis > Acanthochromis polyacanthus. The sequence goes on along the minus strand of NC_067133.1, from coordinate 28,615 downwards.
ATTTCTCAAAACACATTAAACTCAGGATCTGCAGATATTTTCTCTCCTGTCCAGCACAGTGTCAGAAGCAGCACAACTGTCCTGTAGTCCATCATGTCAAACTGTGTGTCCTCTGTTGTCTTTCATCCTCTCCAGGATCTGATAAGTAGAGGTGGAAGACTTTCATGTTTTGCATTGACTCCTCCTGACAAACAGAAAAGACCTGCGCTGGATTTGGCCAACCTTGTGTGTTGAATTATGAAGGACGTCTTGATTCATACAACATAAAATAAATGTTGTGCTGTGAAATGTAGTTATCTGAGGGCAAGTGTTTCATGTTTTTATGATTAAAATTATCGTGGATGGAGTTATTTTCAAGGAAAACCTCAGACACTACAAGCAACAAGGAAAAGCAGCATGCAACTGAAAAATAAGCCACAGTGCAGTGTGTGTGTGTGTGTGTGTGTGTGTGTGTGTGTGTGTGTGTGTGTGTGTGTGTGTGTGTGTGTGTGTGTGTGTGTGTGTGTGTGTGTGTGTGTGTGTGATGTTGCAACTAAATTTGAATTGTTGGATAGCAGTGTCAGTTCAAAAACAAACAGAACAAATTCTGAACAACTAAACCGCTTTACAACCTTTCATATTTGACAGATAATTAGTAATTTCAGGTGACTTCATGAATGAATTTCCTCTCCAAACCAAGCCAAAAAGGTGACTTATTTTACTACATTAACCCAAATTAATCGTGAATGGAAAGAGTTTTTATTGAGTCAAACTCAAAAGACACTTTCTCAAACACAAACACATGAAGACATGGATGAATTTTATTTCACACTCATTCCTTGACTTCATAGAAAACACACAACATTTCACACATCTGTGGAAAAATATACTTTGATTCTAATTGTGTGATTTTTATAGAATGATGTTCTTTGTCTTTCAAACTTTATACCAAAATTGGATTCTTTTCTTGAACCCATCAACTTTGGTTAACAGTTCATGTTCTTGTTGCATTAATATCAGTGTTTTAATGATCTCACACTTGCTGTTATTATCTTCTGCTGAAAGTTGTTGTTTTCATAGTTTTCATGTCACACACTGCTCAGTTAGTTTCATCCATTTCATATCCTCCACTGCCACCCTGAGGTCTTTGGAGGAACATTTTCTGTGGAGTTTTTGTACAGCCTCTTCATTAACACAGAGCACTGTGTACTGCTTTGCACAGTAATAAACTGCAGAGTCCTCTGGCTGTAAGTTGGACAGTCTCAGATACGTCATGCTGTTGCTGTTATCTCTGCTGATTTCTATCCGTCCTCTCACACTGCTAGAATAAACAGTTCCACTTGCGTCGTACCAGATAAACCCCAACCATTCCAGTGCTTTTCCTGCAGGTTGTCTGATCCAGTGCATATTATAGCTACTAAATGTGAATCCAGATCCTCTGCAGGACAGACTGAGAGTCTCTCCAGGACGTTTCACCACTGAACTGGAAGGAATAGACTCCATCCTCTGACCTGTACAACCTGATGAGATGAAAGCAGAGAGGAAGCACACAAGAAAGTCACACAGTTATCACACAAGTTTTCTGGAATCACTGATGGCTTGATGTTTTCTCATGTCAAGTTATCAGGAGAACTCACAGGACAGAGAGAGAGCAACCAGCAGCAGAGTGAGTGTGTTGATCATCCTGAGTGTGGAGATGTGACCTCTGATGCTCCACACAAAGAACAAGATCAGTCAGCAGGACAGAAGTACACTGGACAGACTGGAGATTTGCATCAGGACATCATGAGGGAGGAGCAGCAAATATACTGACAGTCTGTTCTAGTTTCATCTAATCAACCTTTGATTCTGTATTTACACTGTGATGTAGCAGATCACTGATCCATGCATTATATTCGCAAATAGAACATTTTAACATTTTTTGGGTATTTTCATAACATGAGATAAAAGAAAAAGAATGAAACATAAATAACATGGACCAAATAAAAAAATGGTGTCTTCAGAAAAATGTTTGTCTCAGTCAGAAATTATTTACTGAGAGTTTTTTATTACCATTAAAGTCAAAGTTCTGGTTTTATTCCCTGATATTTCTACAATTTCACTTCATTTTATGGTTGTTTACTTCAAGTAGCATTTTGACACTTTTCCAAATTTTCGCTTTATTTTAATTTTCATTTCAAGGTGTCAAGACTTTATAAAATTTCCACATTTTCGGTGTTATATACAGTACATAAGTGATTTCTCGTTGCATTTGTCTGAATTCATTCCTGGTCTGAGGGCTCCTCCTCTGGTGTTTTCATGTTACAAGTGTTCAGACACTGAGGGGTTTTTGTTCAGGTCTACTGATCATTTGTGTCACTGTGTGTCTCTGGCACAGTAATACACAGCAGAGTCTTCAGGCTGCATATTCTGTCCATTCAGAGTGGCTGTTTTGCTGGAAGAGTCTAAGTTGATACTGAACTTGTTCTTCAGTGAATCTTTGTAGCTTGAGGTGTATCCAACAAGTGCAGCACCGATCCATTCCATTGCTTTTCCTTCAGGATGTCTGATCCAGTTTGTGGCGTAGCTGCCCAAAGAATAAGAGACCTGACAGGTGATGGAGAGACGTTGACCTGGCTGCACAGTCACAGATTGTGGTTGAGTCAACTGTTCACACTTCACACCTGTTAAAACAAGAAAATATTGTATGTTGAATGATCAAGTCATACTACAAAGAATGAAGTACAGACTGTCATAAATCCAAAGAGACTCACAGGATGCAGCTGCAAAGAGCAGCAGTAGAGCTACAGACAACATGGTTGGAGGTGAAACTGATGTGCTGTGAACTTTGCTGACAGTCTGATGTTTTTAAAGCTGGACGCTCATGGAGTTTGCATAGAACATATGAAGCATCAGTGCTGGTCCAAGAGAAGCCAATAGAAATGTCTGTTCACTTATTGTATCTGCAGAATGAACACACACATGGAAATCACCTCCTGACTTCATACATGATATTTTAATGTCATTACATGTTAAAGTGCAACAGAAAATATTTCTATACTTCCATCAGTAAAACAACTGTTAACTTTTCTGTTTCTGGAAACTATAAATGTGTTGTCAATGATTCAGTTTTCTCATAGGTAGTGTCTACGGATACGGGTCCGTACCTGTAGCCCACAGGCTTCGGGTACGGCACTTTCCATTTGCCAGACAGATACGGACCCGTACGCGAGTCTCGCGAGTCAAGAAGCTGCTAACCACTGCAAACTGTTGAAAGGTAAGCAAAGGTTAAGGTTAGGGTTAGTGTTAGGGTCAGGTTTAGGGTCCGTACCTGTCGTACCGATGCTACGGGTCCGTACAGCTAGCGTCTACCGGGAGTCACGTGACCAGATCTCGCATATCTGATTGGCAAATGGCAAGTGCCGTATCCGTAGTCCACAGGCTACGGGTACGGATCCGTACCTCCACCAACAACCTTTCTAATATCATGTAGTTTCTTGTGTATTTGCAAATACTGATGTTATTTTATATAAGCTGTGCTCTCCATGTTTTTGTTGCATATTTGTACATCAGTGTGTCTTGTAAAATGATTTCTACAGTTTCTTGAGAGAATTTATTTACTGTAAGTACATCGACGTATTTGTGATGAATTTCACACAAATCAGCACAATGTATTGGGATCTTCAGCATTTATTTATTCATTTATTACAGTATTTACAACCTCATTAGCAGCAAAAATATTCACTGATAGTCTATAAGATCATGCAGTGAATGCAGATTATTGTGGATGGTTTACCATTAATACTGTCAGTTTTTGCAGATGCTTTAAGACAAAGATGCAGACAGACATTTGAAACTCTGCAGAGAAAATATCTGCTCAGGAACTGGAAATGTGAGAAAACATGCACACAAAAAATGAATAAATAATATGGTATTTTATGCAAATGACATAAAAACTAATAAGTATCATACTGCAGGATTTATTATCTTCATTTTCTTGTCTTGGATTGTTGCACTCGTCTTCTTATGGTCTAATAAAATAAACATGTGACAGAAATGAACAGAATGTGACAAATTCAGATACAAGCCTCCATGTCCATAAAGACATACATGGACTTGTGCTTTACAGGATGTTCAGATGCTTTATTTACTGATTTATTACAACAAACTGTTCATATTTTCATCACAACATTTTGAGATATTTCTGAGTCTTTGATTGCTGGATAATTGTGCTTTCATCAGAAATTAATAATAAATCTACAAGTTATATATACAATAGATTTTAATTACTTTTTAACTTAGATGTAATTACTCACATCTTCACATTCCTTCATTACAGATATTTTTAAAACTTAAAGAGCTACATTAATCCCTGTTGCTCAAAAAGTAAAATTACAACAAAAATGTGAATGTTTTGTGAAGTTTCAAAGAACAATCTCAAATTTGGAGTAATAAATAATATGATAATAAACTTTAGTTATACTGTACATTTTTGCAACGTTGCAAGGTCTTTAACAGGAATCAAAAGATGAAAATAAATATTATCATCAATAAAAACAAGTGACAAATAGACAAAGATCATGAAAGCAGCCAGAGAGAAATAAATAAAGATCAGTGAGCAGAAAACAATCAGGTCATAAAACAGAAGAGAAGCTGTGAAGAGATCATGAAGCAAAGCCACACATCAAACATTCACAAAGGCCTCCAAGATTATTTATGATATTTAAAAGCCACTAATGATTTTAACTGGTGGATTGTTCCACAGTTTGGATGCAGGAACAACAACAGGTCCAGTCACTCTTGTTCACAGGTAGAGAACCCCATTTACCAACCTGAAAGGATGCAGGACCTGGACTCCTTCCCCCACAAATAGAATATACCAAAAGTGGAATAAGAACTGGATCATTCTGTATCCACTGCTGAAGAAAGAGTTGCTGTCTCAATTCAATTAACATGAAAATACAGCAGTGTTCTGTTCTTAAATTCATTCCTGGTCTGAGGGCTCCTCCTCTGGTGGCTTCATGTTACAAGTGTTCAGACACTGAGGGGTTTTTGTTCAGGTCTACTGATCATTTGTGTCACTGTGTGTCTCTGGCACAGTAATACACAGCAGAGTCTTCAGGCTGCATATTCTGTCCATTCAGAGTCACTGTGTTGCTGGAAGAGTCTAAGTTGATACTGAACTTGTTCTTCAGTGAATCTTTGTAGTCTGAAGTGTGTCCAACACGTCCATCACCGATCCATTCCAGTGTTTTTCCTGCAGGTTGTCTGATCCAGTTTGTCCAGTAATCACTCACAGAATAAGAGACCTGACAGGTGATGGAGAGACGTTGACCTGGCTGCACAGTCACAGATTGTGGCTGAGTCAACTGTTCACACTTCACACCTGTAAAGGAAACATGTTGAACATTGGATCAGTGTGATCACAGTCAACAGTCAGTGTGTTGTGATCATACAGTCAGTGAGACTCACAGGATCCAGCAGCCAGCAGCAGCAGCAGAGCTACAGAGAACATGTTGGTACTGAAGCTGATCTGATGGAGCTTCTCTTCTTCTGCTGACAGCAACATGTCAAGTCTTTATATCAGACTGTGAGGAAGTTCACTTTGCATACAGAAGGATACTGATGGCTTATAAAGGGATGTCTGTTCACTGGAAGTTATAGTTTGGATTTGTGTTGTAAATATTGATTCTGATTGCTGTAAAAGAGAATTATCATTTGAAACACCAGCTTGAAAACTAACACTGATGTCAAAACAATATTTATTATTCACAGTCTCAAATACAAAACTGCAGAAATGGACAAATGTTTCCTCAATAATGCAGTTGCATTGTTTCTGTGACTCAATAGTTCCTGTAGTGAATGTGAAAAGTACAAAACAAACTTTGACTGGACTTCATGTGTTGAGTTTTTGTTCAGTATTTCTTTCTCCTGTGTCTCTGTGAATATCGAGCACAATAATAAACAGCAGAATCATCAGTCTTCAAACTGTTCATCTGTAGATACACTTAAATTTGATCTAATTTGTCACAAAGATAAAAGCTTTCTATTATCATATGACACAATATGCCAAACCCATGAATGAATCCGTTTTTTCCTTTGTTTCTTTAATGTATTTGATCACCTGCTGTATGAAAATGGTTGAGATATTTGAAAATATGTGCTGTAAAGAAATATAATTATTCTTTCAGTTATTATTAGGTTCATCTCCACCAGAAAACCTGTTCTGAGTGTCTCATTTTAACTGCCCTTGTTGGTTTAAATGTAGATCTGATTGACTGAGACAGAACTGACAACATTTATCACATATCAAATATGTGGGGATTTTAGAATGTTGGCAAACAAAAGCTATTTAAGAACTGCATTTTGTGTGCTCGTTATTTGCTGCTCAACCAAATAGAATCATGTCTCTGATGAGTGTTGCTGAAAGTCTGTCCAGTCATTACAGGATGTGCTTTTTATTTACTGTATAACTGTCATTTACAGTTTTAAAAAATTAGCTTAAATCCAGAGATTGAGAAGTTGTTGACTCTTTGAAGACAGACTCACATATTCACACATTAAATTAATAACTTACTTGAAAACAACACAAATAAAAATGAATAGAACTGGAATGACAGCACCAGCAATGTAGAGTTTCTTCTGAAGTAAAAAATGTTTAATTCATAATTAGGTGTAAATGAAATTAACACCATTGTGAAAGAAGACTGGAGTCACACTAATTCAACACTAAACTGAACTTACAGTCTGAAAAAAAAGATTTCAAAATGATTTCAGATCATTTTTAAATCTTCTTTGTGAAGTCAATAAAACATTGAAGTCAAACTAAGTATAATACAAACTGATGGGAGAGAATTAACATAATTACTCTGTGTAAAATTAACAAAGAAATGAAAACTTTATTACTGAATAATTTCACACACATTTTTCAGTATTTTTCAAGCAGATCACATTAATGATGTAGTTTTGATGGGAATTACAACGTTGCATAAATGATGAGCGTTTGGGCTGTGGGCTTTACAAGCAATGATGAATATATGAGACATTTCTGTTCAACTATAAGTCAAGGATTCAAAAATATATTTATAGTGTTACAGATATCATTGTAAATGAATAAAAGTTTCGTTGTTGCTCATCAATCTGAAATCAAACCAAAGTGACCACGTCCAACCATAAAGATAGAAATCAGAATGAAAAAGTAAAAGTCAGACTAAATATTCAGATCCTTTGCAGCAGAGTTCATATTGTGGTCAGATGTAATTTCTATTCATTTAAATGAGTCTAGACCTTGGTTGAAGTCAGTCCACCTTTGTCAAATTGAATTGCTTCAATATCATTTCAAATGGACACACATGAATCATGGAGTGAAACATGGACTTGCTGTGTCATTTGATGAAAATGTTGAATATTGAAGCAGTGTAAATCCAGCAGCAGAGCTACAGAGAACATGTTGGTGTTAGTGTTCCTGAAACAGTCTGACAAAGGTTTTTATTAATATGGAAATATGTAAAATAATATTAACAATAATCTTCTTGTCTACTGCTGAATTTGTGCATATGAGTTCAAAAAAGTTCATGTCTGCCAAATCCCCATTTATTTTCTTGTTTCATGTGTTCATTTTGTGGCGTCTGAATAATTTCTGAGCAGACTCAAAACATTTATTAAATAATTGAGACATAACTGAAAATTGGTCACGACATCTGTTCAACCTGATGGAAAAAATATTTAACAATAAACTGCTGTGGAGAAGCTGTTGTTGGTAAAAATAATAAAAGAGGAAGAGACAAACCACAGCCTCAGCTGCTGCTGCCTCCTGGTGGAGACTGTAAAAAGTTAAAGGAGGTTTTTGTACAGCCTCCTCACTGACTGAACTCACTGTGTGTGTCTTGCACAGTAATAAACTGCAGAGTCCTCCTGCTTTAGGTTGGACAGTCTCAGATACGTCATGCTGTTGCTGTTATCTCTGCTGATCTCTGTCCGTCCTTGAACACTGCCGGCATAATAAGTTCTGCTTGCATCATAGTAAATAATCCCCAACCATTCCAGTGCTTTTCCTGCAGGTTGTCTGATCCAGCTCATACCACAACAACTAAATGTGAATCCAGATCCTCTGCAGGACAGACTGAGAGTCTCTCCAGGATGTTTCACCACTGAACTGGAAGGAATAGACTCCAGACTCAAAGCAGTCAAATTAATAATGGGTCACTGAAAGTTGGTTTACTTGAACAAGACATTGATGAGTAGATCAAGTGTTGAGTGTCATCTGAATGTTACTTCAGTGGATAGAAGAACAACAAATCTGATCTTCACAACAAACTGTTACACTGATCGCCATCATTTTTCTTCTAGAAATGATGAAGGATCAGAAATACTTTTTCTTCATTTTACATGTCAGAACTTGTTGTGTATTTAAATGTTTCTGAATCCTCACATCATCTGCCCATTTCCAGCTTTAATTAAAACATGACAGTTCTTTTGTGTGGATTTAAATGGATGTTTTTCCAACATAGGGACAGTTCATGGTTGTGTGTTTAGCTGAATTACTGATATTATAGAAACGCACAGTCAACTTGTAGGAAATAGTTCCTGAAAGCATTCACGTAGAGGTTTTAATCTTGATTTTTCTGTCTTTGTATTGAGCAGGATTACTGCTTGAGACATAATAATAACAGTAATAGAAGAAGAAAAAGAAGAAGAATTAAAACCGCAAGCGGAGGCAAAAGGCCCTCGCCGGCTGCCAACCTGACCCGCCCCTTCTAATTTTAAACTTTTCCTCAAAAGTCTTTAGGCCTGAGTGTGTTTAATCAGTGTTTATTTTGTTTAAATAGCGTTCATAGCTCACGGTTTGGTCAAATCTGCATTGGGATAATATGGAACATGTTGGCCATCGCCATGGCAACACGTCAAAAATACTGCATGGATACCATTGACTTTTTTGACCGTCATGTGTGTCAGAATGTATGTGCCAAATTTGGAACGTTTCCATAATAACAAGTAAATTTGATATAATGGGAGTATTTTTACTTGGGCCCATTAGAATAACATGGGGAACTTCAGCCATCGCCACGGCAACACCGTTAAAATTACAATGTGGTTACCATTTGCTTTTTCGATCGGGACGATATGAAGGAATAGTCACCCAAATTTCATTTGTTTCTGACAAACTAATAATTTTACTCCACATACAGATTTTATTTTAATTCTGTAGGGGGCGCTGTAACGCCGATTGTCAAAATTTCACTGTCAATGTATCCAGGTAGGAAGGGTCAATAAGTGTTTAAAATTTGGTTCAGATTGGAGTCGTTATGTACGAATGGCAGCCATTTATCACGCACAAAAAATGGCAAAATTTTACATCAACTTTACGGCGTTGCCACGCGGAAACCGTGAAATGAAAATTTAAGATTTGGATAACTTTTAATTGTCTACTTGTCTAGATGGTGTCCACCAAATTTCAGCTCATTTGGAGAAGCGTGCAATCAAAACGAATATTTTGTACGATGTCCTGGAAAACGCTAACTCAGCATTTTTGAAAATTCAATCCCAAATAGCTGCCTTCCTTTTTGTCTGTGGGTGGGGTCATAATAATATTTTTTTATTTGTCTCGACAAGACGCATGTGTGTCCCGAATTTGGTGGCTGTATGACAAAGTTTATGCCTGACACCCTCCCATTGACGCAATGCATTTTGATTTTTGCAGGTGGCGCTGTAGAGCCAATTTTTAAGTCCCAATTTTGAAACACATATTAAAAACATTTGTTCGCCAAAACTGAATTTTCTGCAAAATTTAGTGAGTTTTCGAGCATGTTTAGGGGGTCAAAATCCAGTTTAAAGAGCAGAAGAAAGAAGAAAAGAAAGAAAGAAATAATTTCATATTTTTTGCAAAAACAAGACGCGATTTTTTTTTCGCCCGTATTTCGCCCACATATTATATATTTTCGGAAAGGTCTCGACAAGCCCGACGCGTCTCTGAGGGTTTTGAGAGAGTGAATGTCCGTGGTCGAGCGCTACGCGCTTGACAATTCCTTTTTGTGTGTGAGAGTGTGTGTGTGTTTTTCTGTTTGTGCATGTGTGTGTGTGAGTGCATGTCGGTGTGTGTGTGTGTGTGTGTGTGGACATGTCGGCTCTTGTCTGTGGTCGAGCGCTGCACGCTCGACTTGTCATTTTTGTGTGTTTGCGTGTGTGAATATCCGTGGTTGAGCGCTGCGCGCTCGACTAGTTGTTGTCTGTGTTGCATAAACAATAGGCCCGAGCCCCTGACCAGCCCAGGGCGAAGGGCCTATTGTTTATGCAACACAGACAACAAGAAGAAACACAACAACAGGAACATTGATAATAATTTTATTTATATAGCACTCATAAAAACTGAGTTTACAAAGTGCTTTCCAGACAGGGCAAGAAAAGAAACTCAGGACCAACACTGAACAAGAGAAGGCTGGTCAGTCCAAACATGATAAAAGATACTCAAAATAAATTTGAATGCTGTTTTCACTGTAAACACATGGAGTTGGGTTGAAGTCATGATAATGTGAGAGCATTTAAATGAATGGAAATAGTTTGTATTGAGTCAGACTCTCAAGACAGTTTCTCAAACACATGAAGACATGAATGAATTTTATTTTACACTGATTCCTCGACTTCACAGAGAAAAACATCACATCTCATGCATCTGTAGAAAAATAGATCTTGAGATTTGTTGTGATTTTTTTTTATAGAATGATGTTCTTTTTATTTCAATCTTGATACCTTAAGTGGATATTTTTCTGAAACTCAGCAAATCTCGGTTTACAGTTCATGTTCTTGTTGCATGAATATCCGTATTTTCATGATTTCACACCTGCTATTATTATCTTCTGCTAAAGTTGTTGTTTTCATAGTTTTCATGTCACACACTGCTCAGTTAGTTTCATCCATTTCATATCTTCCACTGCCACCCTGAGGTCTTTGGAGGAACATTTTCTGTGGAGTTTTTGTACAGCCTCTTCATTAACATGGAGCACTGTGTGCTCCTTTGTACAGTAATAAACTGCAGAGTCCTCTGGCTGTAAGTTGGACAGTCTCAGATACATCATGCTGTTGCTGTTATCTCTGCTGATTTCTATCCGTCCCTGAACACTGCTGACATAACCCTTATTTGCATCGTTCGAGATATACCCCAAATATTCCAGTGCTTTTCCTGCAGGTTGTCTGATCCAGTGCATACTGCAGCAACTAAATGTGAATCCAGATCCTCTGCAGGACAGACTGAGAGTCTCTCCAGGACGTTTCACCACTGAACTGGAAGGAATAGACTCCATCCTCTGACCTGTACAACCTGATGAGATGGAAGCAGAGAGGAAGCACACAAGAAAGTCACACAGTTATCACACAAGTTTTCTGGAATCACTGATGACTTGATGTTTTCTCATGTCAAGTTATCAGGAGAACTCACAGGACAGAGAGAGAGCAACCAGCAGCAGAGTGAGTGTGTTGATCATCCTGAGTGTGGAGATGTGACCTCTGATGCTCCACACAAAGAACAAGATCAGTCAGCAGGACAGAAGTACACTGGACAGACTGGAGATTTGCATCAGGACATCATGAGGGAGGAGCTCATGGAGTGTTACACTTTATTTCAAACAGAACATTTATTTTCTATTTATTTTTCTTCATTTTACATGCAGAACTTGTGTGTTCAAATGTTTCTAAATCCTCACATCGTCTGTTCATTTCCAGCTTTACATTAAAAATTGACAGTTTTTCTGTGTGGATTTGTTTTTTTCAAACACAGGGACAGTTCATGGTTTTGTGTTTACTTGAGTTACTGATATTGTAGAAACACACACTTAACTTGTGGGAAAGACTTTCTGAAAGCATTCACATAGAGGTTTTAATCTTGATTTTTCTATCTTTGTATTGAGCAGGATTACTGCTTGAGACATAATAATAATAGTAATAGAAGAAGAAAAAGAAGAACAAGAAGAATCACAATAACGGTAACATTAATAATAACTTTATTTATATAGCAGTCATAAAAAAACTGAGTTCACAAAGTGCTTTACAGACAGAGCAACAAAACACGAAGACTCAGGACGATGATTGAACAAGAGAAGGCTGGTCAGTCCAAACATGGTAAAAGATGCTGAAAATAAATTAGTGTGACACCAGATAAAATAATAAAATGACACATCCAAGTAAAGGAAAGACCAAGTGGAATAAAAGAAAGTAGAGGGTAAAAACATGAACACAATGCTCGAAATAAGAGTAATAATAGTAAAGAATAAAATTGTTATGTAAATAAAAAATTAGTAAATGAGAATAAAATGAACAATAAAATAAAGAACTTTTCAAATCATCAGTAATGTGATGTAAATATATTACCGTACAACTACTACTATTACTACTACTAACAATAATAATAATAATAATGATCCATTCCTCCTGACAAACAGGAAAGACCTGCACTGGACCAGTGGCGTATCCAGGACTTTTTTACCGGGGTGGCCTTGATGGCACACAAAGCTAGTGTGGGGTGGCTATAGCATAGCGGAGTTTAATGTCATGTACGCAGCCGACCACAGTTCAAATCCCAGTACTTTGCTGCATGTGACATCCCCTCTTTCTCCCATGATTTCCTGTCTCATAAGTGTTGAATAAAGGTGTCTATTTTGGTTTATTTTTAAATTCCATTTCCCATTATTACAGTCCTCAATTATATCTGGTTATTTTAACTATTCTAAATCAGTAAAATATGTTCAGGATAGGGTACAAATTTTCTAAGAGCCATTTCCTTGGATTAAAGTCCTCATCTCTTCACAAATTAGATTAGATTAGCAAAATTCAACTGCTCTCAACTCATCCTGTAGAATAACATTATCAGTCATCAGCTCATCAACTGTGTCACCTGTATTGTTGCTTTACTAACTGAAGCGCCATCTTGTACCAATTACTGCAGTAAGTTGCTAGGAACGCTAGATTCATAACATCGAATTTTAAACAAAAAATTGTCTCAGATTAGTTATTTCACCGGTAAGCAGCTGTGTAATACACAGGATGATGTAGAGAGCTGGTTAGATCATGGGTAGAAGCCAGACACAGAGCTGAGGGGTTCTATCCGTCTTCTCGGTGTTTATTTCACTCTAGCTATGACAACCTGCTAACAATATATTATTCCTTATATACATCTTACATGTGAAAAGTAATCCCACGAGCTCTTGTTTCCTTACAGCGCTCATTAGAGCATCCATAGGCTGAACAGAAGTCCGGCATCTAAGTGTTGAGTGGCAAAACCAGCATTGTAAAAAAATATCCGAGCACCTTGCATAGTAGCTACACGTATGACGTTTCTATTATTGATTGACAGAATTTCTCTTGTTTCTCGTGTTGACGAACTTGACCAACCATGGGCATAATCACCATCTCAGAAGTGAGGGGGACAAATTTTTCAGAGCGATTTATCATTCTTTTACATTTAATTGCACCGTCCTTAGTGGCTAAAGAACCACATAATCCCTAACAGCCACAGTACAATACCAGAGGACCAACTAGGCTAGTTCTTTAAACTATAAAGTATAAAACTTTAAACTATAAAATCTAAAGTTTTAGTGGCCAAACTCTAGTTGAGTTGACAACAATGTCCCTTGAACATCTACTGGACGAGTAGCCAAAGGTGCCAAACACTGAACATGAAATGATCAGTACTGCCTGGTTTCTCCCTGCAATAGATATCTTATTCTCAGGAAGTTATAATCTCTCCTTACCTGTAAAGACCCTACATCCTTGTCCCTGCTGCTGGCCTCTGGTCCATCTCCTGCCTGACTCTGCTCTTTGTTATGGAAATAATCATTAAAAAATCTGAAAATCAAAATTCTGAGATAGAATTTGAAAGAGAAGCAGTAAAAATAGTTGTAAATTTAACCACTTTTATACCATAGATAGCCTATTCTTTTCTCTCCTCCCTGACTCTCCTCTTTTGGGACCAAAAGACTTAAATACATGGAGAGCAACTGTGAGCCTGCGTTAGCATGCGCTCATGGTGCATTCAAAGACGGCTCGGGAAAACACGTTACTGGATGCTAATAACGGGTTTAGCTGTTGTAACGGCTGAAAAAAGTGCGGGGGACACAGGGGACAGATGTGGAAACTGCGGGGGACATGTCCCACGCGTACCCCGCGTCCGTTACGCCCATGTGACCAACTACCTATCAGATCTGGGGTGGCCGCAGGGGTGGCCAATGAGATTTCAGGGGTGGCCCCGGCCACCCCAGGCCACCCCCTAAAATCGCCATTGCACTGGACTTGGCCAACCTTCTGTGTTGAACTATGAAGGACGTTTCTATTTGATTCATGCAACATAAAATAAATGTTGTGCTCTGAAATGTAGTTATTTAAGGACAACTTTTTATTGTTTGATGATTACAATTATCATGGACACAGTTATTAACGACAAGAACTTTAAAAATGACAACCAACAAGGAAAAACAGCATGGAACTGAAAAATAAGCCACAATGCAGTGTGTGTGTGTGTGTGTGTGTGTGTGTGTGTGTGTGTGTGTGTGTGTGTGTGTGTGTGTGTGTGTGTGTGTGTGTGTGTGTGTGTGTGTGTGTGTGATGTTGCAGCAGCTAAATTTCAATTGTTGGATACCAGTGTTAGTTAAAAAACAAACAGAACAAATTCTGAACAACTAAACCCATTTACAACCTTTCATATTTGACAGAAAATTAGTAATTTCAGAAGACTTCATGTATTATTTTGCTCTCCAAATCCAGCCAAAAGGTGATTTATTTTACTAAATAAACACAAATTAACAGTTGCTCAGAGAGCTAACAACTGATTCTGTGGTTTTGACAATAACAGTAATTTAAACACTGTTTACATAACTTCTAATACACAATGAATTAAATTTATTTGCATGTAACTTTGGAAAAACAACATCTGACAAGCAACAACATGATTTCAAAAAACATGAATGCAAACCAGCTACCAGCAAAACATTCCAGCAATCTGTGTCCTGCTGTTTCCTCGACTTAAATGGCATCAGATTTATTATAAACAGTCCTGACATTTAGGAGCAGCCTCAGATTCACCAACAAAGAAACTGTGAGTAAATAAAAACTCACAGCAACAATAAAAACGACTGAACTTAATATTTCCTGCTGGGTTTCAACAGCTAGAGTCTCTGTTCATGTTGTGTCAGGTGTTCTCTTATTATTATTTTAATAAATCATGATTTTATGTAGAAGACAATAACTTTATAGATTCATTCCTTGTTGGAAGACAAACAGTCAGTGTCATTTAAATTAATTTCATCAGTGAAAATGTTGAAGTTTAATTGTGTATAATCGTCTGAACATGATCTCACATTGGAAATAGTAAAGATTTAATGATTATTATCAGAGCATTTAAAAAAAATAAAAGCCTTTTTGGAGCTTTTTTCAACTCTAAAAGCAGTTTATCTTTCCCAGAACACTGAACTGGTCTTTGAATTATGATTCTAAATTTGTTCTTTAAGTACTCATAGAAATAGAGAAATGATGTTTTTTTTCAATTTTTCAATTGAAAAAAGCAATAAGATGAAAAAAGAAAGAAAATAAGATTTTATATTTTTTTATTTAACATTCAGTCACTGCTAATGATCAATACATTAAAACTCCAATGTGACTGAAAATACAGAATGTTTGTCCAGCTCACTCATTACTAATTATGGAAGAAACATCAATAACCCGTTAAATATGACGAGAAATACAGGGCATATTGGACGCGCATCGCGAGGTGCATTTCCTTGAAAACGACCAATTCGTGGATTATATACCGACTTCAAGACATGTTTTGGACAAAATAGTTTACTGGCTTGTGTCGTCTGGATGTCCAAGGTTGGATTATGGCCGTTTTTTGTGGAATATTTTCATCTGTGTGTAATAATGAACCCGGAAATGTGAGTCGCGCTGTGTACGTTGAAGCCGTGTACAGAGAAAGGATGGATGGATATTCGTTGTTTGTCGGACAAATGTGTTTATATTATCCGCTGTGGTAATCACATCTGAAAGTGGTTTATACCGGCGGATTCATGAGAATCTAAGCTTTCCATCGGCGTATAATGTTTATATAATCGCGTTTGCAGTCTTCGGACATTCTTTAAATTCTTATGCAAATTAGTAGGTGTACCGCCGGCGGAACACTGAAGTTTAACGGGTTAAAAATGCTCGAGTTTGCGCTGCAAACTCCCAGCGCAAACTATATACTCCCAGTCCCGCTTGACTTCTCGCTCAGCTTTTGCCTCCAGCATAAGCCCCGGCCACAAAAAACGTCACAATGTTTGTAAACAAATAAAGGGTCTATTGTCCCCATCAGACGCCATGGTCTCTCCGACGGGCAGCTTCACTCTTCAGCCCAATTACACGGTGAAGTATAACGCTGTGCGGACGCGTTCATGTGATTGGCTGAAGAGTACACCCACCCCCACGTGGGGTGAGTTTTTCTGATTGGCTGAAAGGAGGGAGACATCTGATTGGCTACAGAAACTTCCGTGTTGAAAAAAATGCATTTGTGGATCGAGCTGACGGCAGAGCAGTCTCAAAAATGATTCACACACAAAAGCAGTTTGTGAATGCAGAAATACATTTGTGAACTTTCTTAATTTATTTGTGGATTGCAGTTTACATTTGTCAATCCCAGTTCACATGTGTGAATTCTTCTGTGTGCGTTTGTGAATTATGAGACTGTTCTAACTCCATACTAGTCAAACTACTCCGAGTTGATTAACCCAACTCATATCAGCCGTTGTGAAACCGAAAACTCAGAGTTTTCTATCTCAGAGTAGATCAACTCAGAGTTGTGGAAGAAACCCAGAGTTTGTAAAACCTGCTTCGTGAAATAGGCCCCAGGTCTTCTAGTAGTTCCTAGAGTAAAAACCAAACACGGAGAAGCTGCATTCAGCTTCTATGCCCCATATTTATGGAACAAACTCCCAGAAAACTGTAGATCAGCTGAAACTCTGAGCACATTTAAATCCATTCTGAAGATGTACCTGTTCTCAGCTGCTTTTGATTAAAGTATTTTTAAGTTATTTTAAATCTTATTTTATGGCAGTTACTTTTAACAGTTATTTTAACTTATATTTTATGACAGTTATTTTAAACAGCCCTTGTTTTCTGACTCTTGTTTTTGATTATTGTTCTGTTTTCTTTTAATAATTGCCCTTGACCTTTTTTTTAATGATTTCATAAATGTTTTCTTTTGTTTTTCTTTTAATAATTGTCATCTTCTGTCTTAATGTCTCTGTAAAGCATTTTGAATCGCCTCGTTGTTGAAATGTGCTAAATAAATAAATTTGCCTTGCCTTGCCTTGCCTAAAAGCCAGAAAACACTGAAACCCAAATCAAACTTTTGAATCCATCAAAAATAAGTAAAGATATAAAAACATTTTTTAACATTCTGTCACAAAATAGCAGAGGCCCGTTTCCTAAAATGCAACAGAAATTTTGATATTTCAGACTATGTCTATTTAAAGTAGATGATTAACATTTGTTTACACTTCCAAAATGAGTACAGTTTCTTGTTTTGTTAAAAATCAGTCCAGCAAAGTGGTCAGCAGTCTGCTTTATACATTATTATGACACAATCAGACAGAAAAATGCTGAGAAAATCTGAAAACTAATGTATTTTTCATACATTTAACACTGAAATAATTTTTTTTTACTGTTGTTGCATGAAAATAGTTGAAGTGATTGATCAACTCCTCTTTAAATGTCTGTTAGTGGTTGGACCTCGTGTTTTCTGAGTTTTTGTGCAGGTCTGTTGGTGGTTTGTATCACTGTGCCACGTACACAGTAATAAACAGCTGTGTCTTCAGGCTGCATATTATTTCCTGTTAATCTCATTGATCCAGCAGTGAGTGTGTGGTAAAGAAACTTATTCTTCAAAGCATCATTTTGGTGAAAGCTTCCTCCTCCCCACCGATGAAGAATCCATTCCATTGCTTTTCCTTCACGCTGTCTGATCCAACCTGTTCCATAGCTGTTATCAGTCAAAGAATAACCAGAGACCTGACAGGTGATGGTCAGAGTCTGTCCAGGCTGAACAAGCATTGAGTCTGGCTGGATGAGATCAATACTGTTCACACCTGTGGAGACACAAATCAACATTATTCATTGAACCATTCAGTGTTTTATTTTCTGTGTATTATCCAGTGAAAGCTCCTCACAGGATCCAGCAGCCAGCAGCAGAATCAGAGCTGCAGAGAACATGTTGATGTTGGAGCTCAACTGATGTGAGCTTCTTCTGACACACAGATACACACTTCACTTCCTTAATAAGGCAGAACAAAGACAGCTTGATTTACATACTGATGACAGCAAATCACATTTAAATGAACCAACATGAAGATGAAATGTTGTTCAGCTGTGAGAAAGAGAAGGTGCAGCTTGATCACTGACAAACACACCTGGAAGCTGTTTTCACTGTGAACACATGGAGTTGGGTTGAAGTCATGATAATGTGAGAGCATTTAAATGAATGGAAATAGTTTGTGTTGAGTCAAATTTAAAAGACAGTTTCTGAAACACAAACACATGAAGACATGGATGAATTTTATTTTACTCACAGAATAAAAACACCACATCTCACACATCTGTAGAAAATATACTTTGATGACTTTTTGTTATGATTCTAATTGTGTGATTTTTATAGATTGATGTTATTTGTCTTTCAAATTTTATACCTAAATTGGATTCTCTTCTTTAAGTCGGCAAATTTTGGTTTACAGTTCTTGTACTTCTTTCATAAATATCAGTATTTTCACGACTTCACACCTGCTATTATGATCTTCTGCTGAAAGTTGTTGCTTTCATAGTTTGCATGTCACCATAGACTGTATATATAGTGGACGTAGCATCTGGCTCCAGAATTGAAGCCAACCCGGAAGTGTCAAAAACTTGCAATATCACGCCGTCCGCTAGGGTTGGCTCCAAAAAGCTTTTTCTCCATAGAACCCAATTCATTTTTGGAAAAAATAAAATTTGATAGACTGATGTTCTACAGCTCAGGATTTTTTTCCCGTTAGTTTTCATGGTCAAAATGAGAGATCAGGTGGCCGATCTTAAAATAAATCAATACTGAATTTTAAATAAATCGTTAAAGTTGGCGGAGCCAGGGGGCGTGGCTATACTTGATGGACAGCAACAGAAGCCTCTGCGGTAAAATGTGGGCGGGATAAGAGAGTCCTCAGCCAATCCTGCCCCTCGTTGCTCTCCGGTCCAGTCTGTTTGATGACGCTTTTTACGTCACTGGCTCCAAAAAATCCAAAACGGCAACCAGGAAGTAGCAAAATCCGGGCTTCATTTTCTCAGCGTTGAAACCAACGGGTGACATCACGGTTAGTTTACGCCTGCATGTCACACACTGTTCAATTAGTGTCATCCATTTCATATCCTCCACTGCCACCCTGAGGTCTTTGTAGGAACATTTTCTGTAGAGTTTTTGTACAGCCTCTTCATGACAGTTTTTCTCAATCGCTAAAACACTAAAGTCTATTGTCTGAACCAAATTCTCAGTTGCCTGAACCCACTTATTGAATCAGTCACTCTTTTCGCAAAACCATAAGCACTTTTCACCTGTTTAGACACATCTGTAGCGGTACTACGTTATGATTTATTGCTCTCGTTATCAATAATTGGGGCACCACCCTAGATTTCTAGGGAAAAAATTAATATTAATAAAAAAATTAATATTCATAAAAATTTTGATCAATCTCATATCAAAAAGTCTTGAATCCTCGTTTAAATTGACCACATTCTACACAAAGAAACACAAGACTGTAATTTGGTCTATAATGAGGTATTTATTAACTATTCTATGAAAATAATGACAAGTGAACTATGTACAATGTAGATATGGTGTGTGTGTGTGTGTGTGTGTGTGCGTGCGTGCAGGACTACGTGTGTGTGTGTGCGTGCATGTGTGGAATGTGGGAGTGTGTCTGTGGTGTGTGCATGTGTGAGAGATGTGGAAGTAGGTGTGAGAGAGAAGGAAATATGGTGAGGATTAGCCAGAGCTAACCTGACGAGGTAATCGGTAATTTGGATTAAGAATTCTAATGATTTGTAAGAGAATAAATTGATTAAATTAATTAATTGACCAAGCGGTTAGTACATCACCCGTAGAATGGAATCAGAGCAAACTCAGCTGGAGTTATTGAAGTGAACCGTCATGGGGCTGGGACTTGCGAGGCCTTCAGATTCGCAGCACACGGTCTGGACCTGCGGGTTCGGAGCGGTGCGTCGTCGTTGTGGTGGCCTCGATGTCCTGCCGCGGGTTGATCGGTTCTATGCAAAGACCTGGTCCAGCAGATCTCTGGAGTTCTCAGCTGAGTGCTTAAAAATGATGGTTCTCAGGCTTTAGCCAAGAAAAATGGGTGTTGATGAAAAACGGTCAAAATTAAGAAAAATAAATGCTGGTTCTGAATCGGTTCTTCAGATTAAAACGAATAACGTTGGTTTAAAATTGAGCAAAATGTCTCCTTAAGTTACAAAAATATTAAAAGATAAATAGTTAACAAACTTAGATGGTGAGGGAATTTCAAAGATAGAAAAAACGCGCTTTAGGTAAGAAAATAATGAGAGAGACTTTGGTTGGCCTCTCAGGAAGAGAGGGGTAAGAAGAGGCTCGGTAAGAGAGTAAGAGTAAGATGATGTGGGCTACGGCTGACTTTATCTGTGGGTCCAGCTAAGGGGAGGACCTGGGCGGAGAGAGAGAACTTTTAGGCGCGAGTCTGGTGGAATTTGGAATCTCTTTGTTCTCACAGAGTAGAGAAGAAAGAGGAATCCAGAATGGATTAAAATATGATATTAAACGCGCAAAACACGATCTGTCTATCCCACCATATTCAGTTGTGTGAAAGTGAAATGTGTAGATTAATACATATGTTCATATGATGTGAATCATTTCATTCATAACTATATGTTTATGTTTATGACATTAAAAATATGTATCACAGTGAGAATATAACAACAAGTCAGAGATTTGGTAACAGGTAAATACAATGGTCATCATTCAACCTAAATGGAAAGGAAATTCAGAGGTTAATAAGGGAATTCAGTCCAAAATCATAGTATCCTGGGGAAGAAATGATTAACATCACAAATTAATAAATCGACTTCTATCAGACATGCAAATATGATCTTCAAATATGTCATAGATGAAACACTGTGAGTAACTGTGGTAAATCTGGAAAAACCAAATGCATATAGAAATATCAATTTGGCAAGTGTTTTTGTTTAAGTTCAGTTTCAGTCTCTTTGTTTCGGTCAAAGAGAGTGAGAGGGTGACTCCAGCCTTCAGCCATAAAGTTTTACGACTTGTTATCTGATCCGTGGAATGCAGAGACGTCTCCGGCTGAGGGTCTCCTAAAGCTGAAAAGGGATTTTAGCATGAAAGTTCATTAAACAAACATCCATAGCATATAATTGAAAGTCATTGTCTTTTAAAAAGAAGAAGTTATTCCAGGGGTTTAAATGTTCACAGGAGCTCCATCCTTCTGTGAATGAAAACCTACAGAAATACAAATGTCTCAATCCTCCTATAGAGATAGGTGTTGGTCAGTGCTGGAGAGAGGGAGAGCTTATCTGAGTTTTGATCAGCTCAGGAATTCCAGAGCCTTTGCAGTCTTGCTACACATCTTGTCAACACATTGTCTTTGTGATGCACCTGTGTTGCATAATGGTGAGCACTGGTGGCAAAAGTCAAACACAGTTACAGTTTTTTATGATTGCATAAACACTATAAACAAAAGAATCACATAATTATCAATACCTTACACTCAAGGAGCAAAACACGGGACCAGATTTTTACCACTATAAACACAAAGTCAGCCTCACACTTTTTGCAGAACAATACACACAGTCATTTGCAAAACACTAAACACACTTGTATACATTAGACACAGACGTATATCAGGATGTCACTTCCTTGCAGTTCCACAGCACTGATGGACAAATCACCACAACACCCACATCAGGTGTGCAAACACATGATTGCTTTATTGTAGACACACCAATCAGGTTTGAGCACTATAAAAATGCAACAGGTGAGTTCACCTGCTTTCCACCAAAATGGAAGCAGCCAGAGGAAGACGAGTGAGGATGAGAGGGGGAATCAGTGGAGGACGAGCAGGAGGTAGAGGCAGAGGAAGAGGAAGACCTGAAGCAGACTGGTCATTTCTCTAACTTGTGAAAGTAATGAATTAAAACGTATTACTGCTTAACAATCTGCATTCAACAACTGAATATAAAAAATAGATTTTAACTGTTTTTATGTTTTCTTTTTCAGATGAAGAAACAATAAAGGACGGATGGATCTCAAAACGTGTGAATAATCAATAATCTGCTGTTTAATTGTGAAAATAAATGGTTTTGTCCAGTACAAGATGAAGTAAAAATATATTTCATACTTATTTTAAAAAATATTTTTCTTTCACATTATGATTGCAAAACATTTTTAGTTTAATTCAAGTGGAATTTCAGTAATTTCCAAATAGCACATTAGAATTAAATGCATGAGCATGTCTTTGCTTTTATCAGTAGTTCCACAGATATGATGCTTAATAAATAATATTTACGCTAACATTTTCTTCTGAAATTTGAACCACAATGCAGGCTTAAAAAGAGCCTCTAAAATAAGCTGCATGTGAATTCAGCGAAGCATAAACTTCTGTTATCAGTTGAGCTCTGCAGGTTTTCAGTTTCCTGCTGTTTCTAAACATGTCGTTTCTAGAGAGCCACTTCTCTTTCTCTGCACCTCTGGGACCACACCTGCAGCCGAAAACTTTGTAGAAACCGTCAGAAATGCAAATAGATTTCCTTGAACGACGTTAACATCTGTCAGTATGTTAAAGTTTTGCATATTTGTCTGTTTCGAGGCATGAAGTGACTGACATGCATTCAGTGGAGAGAGACGAGAAAAATGCTCAGATGTTTGCTGGCTGGACGGTCTGAGAGGGACAGAAGAGGTAGAGGGAGAGAGAGGCTGAGAGGTAGAGGGGTAGAAAGGGGGAGGGATGGGAGAAGAGGGGGGTGGGGAACAAGGAACATATAACACAGATGGATACACGCATGATAAAATAGATGATAAATACAAAGTAGAAGCTAACATTAAAATTGATTCATAGTTTACTGTTGTGGTGTACGGCTCTGGCATTAAATATACTACATATATAACTGGTAGTAAAATTCAAACAATATGTAGGTCAACATCAAATATAGTGAGGGCGATGCAGAGTAGACTGGTGGAAATGAAGCAGTGGGCTGGAGGAAGTTCAGCAGCAGCATCCCACAGTGGACATGATGGAGACTAGGACAGTTGCTGTGACAACAACCACAGATCAGAAGCATCCAGCTCAGAGATCAGGGACACTCAGAGAAACTCAATTTCATCTCAAGTGATTCGAAGCAGTAAAATCACAGCATAATATCCTATAAATAATGACAACCACAATTTTTCCCTTTGTTTTAGTGCAAAATCGTGCACAACTTGAGGTGTTAAAGGGTAATTTCACTCAAAATATACTTATAATTCAAAAGGTTTATTCAAGGAGTATTCCACAGATAGAATTACTTCATGTTCAATTTTAAAGGTTTATTCCACCCAAACAGTGCTTTTTAACTAAGACGTTTAGATTTGAAAGGTTTATTCCACCCAAAAGACAATTTATTACAATAATAATGATAACTTGGTTGCATGTGGACATATTGTCTGTACCTCTCTACCTCTTCTGTCCCTCTCAACCCATCCCCCCACACAAAGAGCCGGGATCTGCTCAAGGTTTCTTCCCCTTAACAGGGAGTTTTTTCTTGCTATTGTCACCGTAGGGCTTACTCTCTGGGTTCAGGCATATGGGTTCTGTAAAGCATCTTTAGACAATTTGACCTGTACAACCAAGCGAGAGATTCACAGAGAGGAGATACCGGAATGGGTACACTAAAGAACTGAGACACGCAAAGCTGCATAGGATGATATTTTATGTCTCATTAAGCCTATTTTAACTGGGACGATGTCTCAAATAAACTGGTCTGAACTTTGAAATCACGTCATGACGGGTGCTAGCAGCGACTCAGCACCCAGATCCACTGGAATGCAGCTGATCTGGAAAACTCAGCATTATTTGTGTTTACACTTTTCTTGTTAATATTGATGAATTGTTCAGGAAAGCAGAGGTTGCCACAAAGAAGGAAGAATACTTGCGTCCTTCCAGTACAGTGTTGATGAAGCAAAGCAGAGCCTGTTTGGATGGGGATAGTCAGGTGACATTAAATCTTACTCAGGATACCGAATCTATGGAATTGCAAGTGAAAGTTTTGTACATGTAAGGGAAGTCTTAAATTCCTCCAAGCAGTATACTCACTTTGAAAAATAGTTCTTAAAGCAACAACTCAAGCTCTGCATCTGCACAACGACCTCATGTGATCCCTCCCTTGCAGTGATACTTTTATGAACAGAGATGTCACTGTTGAAGTAGAACTGATATGAGTTTCATTCTTAAATGAAATCTGACTTACAGTTTTCCCGTCATGTTTCAGTTCAGCTCAGAGTTGCTATATCTCAAGAAATCTGATAAAGTGGACAGCGATTGTTGCAGCTGCCTGTCCAATAATTGACCTTAGTTGGTTGCAAAAGCACCATGTGTATATCTGCATATATACACATGGTGATGTATGCAGTACATAAATGACTTTTCTCATTGAAATGTTCTGAGTAAGAGTCTTCAGGCTGCATATTCTGTCCGTTTAGAGTCACTGTGTAGCTGGAAGAGTCTAAACTGATACTGAACTTGTTCTTCAGTGAATCTTTGTACCTTGAGCTGTATCCAACACGTGCAGCACCGATCCATTCCAGTGCTTTTCCTTCAGGTTGTCTGATCCAGTGTGTGTGATGGTTACCCACAGAATAAGTGACCTGACAGGTGATGGAGAGACGTTGACCTGGCTGCACAGTCACAGATTGTGGCTGAGTCAACTGTTCACACTTCACACCTGTAAAGGAAACATGTTGAACATTGGATCAGTGTGATCACAGTCAACAGTCAGTGTGTTGTGATCATACAGTCAGTGAGACTCACAGGATCCAGCAGCCAGCAGCAGCAGCAGAGCTACAGAGAACATGTTGGTACTGAAGCTGATCTGATCGCACTGACAGCATGGTGCTCAAGTTTTTATATCAGTCTGTGAGGAAGTTCACTTTGCATAAAAAGAACTCTATAAAAGAATTATCGACTGTCCTTTTCTGATTTTGTTTTTATATTAAAGAAAAGGAAAACGGAAGGAAAAATTCTATGCAGCAAGTATGTCTACCAAAAATTTGTAATTATTCCTTTTGGATAGATTTTGTGATTGTTCTTCTGGGTGAAAGAATTCAGGTCTGAGCCTATCGGTCAGAAAAGTCAATTTATATTCTTTATTGTAGCAGTTCAGTGTGGACACTGACTTTTATTCCCTATGTTACATCAACAACCCTTTTATTAGTAACTACCGAATGGGGAAAATGTGATAAATATATCAAACAACATCTTTTATAAGGTGTGGGAAGCCTTAAAAAGACAGTTACATGCAGTGGGGAAAAGTCTCTCAGTAATTTACCATTGCTTTGCTCAGAAAAATATTACCAACCAAGGAGTAAAGCAATACAAAATGATTTGAATTGTTTAATGTTGTTGCACTGAGAATCATTTCACATACAACTCTTTATATTTCTGATCTCCTACTGCCCTCTGGTGATTTCTGTGAAAATAATTAGCTTCTGTAGTTTTTTGTAAAGCTAATAAAAAAATAAATTTTAAACTCAGCAAGAAACAGGATTCTGGACCCTTATTGCTCTTGCGGAGCACCTGGTTGGATTCTTGGTCAACATAAAATATATTACATGATTATTTCTCAAAACTTTCTTAGATATCATTAATTTACAGACATATTGTGAACAGTTACTTTAAATAGCAGGTCAGGGCTGGAATCAGACACACTAGCGCTTTCTTTCCAGAGAAAACACAGCTTGTGATGTTGATGAGGTCCTGTGTCCTGACCAGGCTCAAAGAACTGATCCAGATGTGGTTGTAAATATTTGCAGACGCTACTGTGTACAACACAGTGCTGTATTTTTTTGTCTAACATTATTTTAATTTGTAACATACATTCTGATTTATTTATGGTATGCATTTGTGTTTAACTTGTCTTTTTTTAAGGCTGTATAATTTTTTTAGACTTCATGTGAAAACACAGTGAGAGAGGAGTGTTTTGTATTTATAACAGTGCAGTGTCCTAGTTTACTTCGTGTGTCTTAATTTTGAAAATGAAGTTCAAAATTTGACAATAAAGGGCACTTTTGACACTAGTATGCAGTGCTTTGTGACTGGTGTACAAATTTAAAAAATAGTGCGCAGTGTGTTGGGAAATATGTGCTATTTTCCAGGAACAGTGTCTTATCAATTGAGAAAAACTGTAAAATAAATAAATACACTCGACAAAAATATGAACGCAACACTTTTTGTTTTTGCTCCCATTTTTTATGAGATGAACTCAAAGATCTACAACTTTTTCCACAATACACAATATCACCATTTCTTAAATATTATTCACAAATCTTTTCCACATACACAATATCACCCATTTCTCTCAAATATTGTTCACAAATCTGTCTAAATCTGTGATAGTGAGCACTTCTCCTTTGCTGAGATAATCATTCCCACCTCACAGGTGTGCCATATCAAGATGCTGATTAGACAGGGGTCTTGACCTGACTCCAGTTCGTCGTTGTAACCGACTTGAGTGGGCAAATGCTCACATTGGATGGCGTCTGGCACGTTGGAGAGGTGTTCTCTTCACGGATGAATCCCAGTTTACATTGTTCAGGGCAGATGGCAGACAGTGTGTGTGGTGTCGTGTGGGTGAGTGGTTTTCTGATGTCAATGTTGTGGACCAAATAAAAGAAAACTGCACTTTTCAGAGTGGCCTTTTATTGTGGGCAGTCTAAGGCACACCTGTGCACTAATCATGGTGTCTAATCAGCATCCTGATATGGCACACCTGTGAGGTGGGATGGATTATCTCAGCAAAGGAGAAGTGCTCACTATCACAGATTTAGACAGATTTGTGAACAATATTTGAGAGAAAATGGTGATATTGTGTATGTGGAAAAAGTTTTAGATCTTTGAGTTCATCTCATGAAAATGGGAGCAAAAACAAAAGTGTTGCGTTTATATTTTTGCTGAGTGTAAATTAATAAATGTGCGGCCATAGGCAAAAGTGTGCAGCCCTCTTGTGCAGCCTCTGGGTCTGAGGACACATTTGAGTCCGTCGGTCTATGTCATCCGTGTAGAACCGTATAGCCACTTTAGTTTCGGTTTCGGCGCTATACATATCAAGGTCATAAATTATCAGTTTATTATTCAGTCAGCACAGGGCACTGGTCCCTGTAGGCTCCTGTGTAGAACCGCCACTGCATTCATCCTGAACGACTTCTTCGCTTTGGATTTTATGTTTCTGACAGAAACGGTGAGCTCCACCTTTCTCTGAACTTCCTCCTCCTCGATGTGACTTTCTCAGCTCCCCTGGGAATCACAGGTGAAGGTGGAGGGCTTGTCTCTCTGTGTTTAAGTCCGCTTTCCTCTGCCGGGAGATTTAACAGCTGCTGCAGGCTTTTTGAGGCTAGTTTTCTGTGGCTGTTCTGTGCGCGGCAGTTTATCGTCCCTCAAACTTCAACACAGATTTCAACTATGCTGATTTTTGTGAATTGTGCTGACATAATATCGGTTTTTAATCGTTGGCGTGTGTGTGTGTGTGTGTGTGTGTGTGTGTGTGTGTGTGTGTGTGTGTGTGTGTGTGTGTGTGTGTGTGTGTGTGTGTGTGTGTGTGTGTGTGTGTGTGTGTGTGTGTGTGTGTGTGTGTGTTGTGTGTGTGTGTGTGTGCATAGCGATCGCAGAGCCGGTCGCTGAGACCATAGACATATATAAGTAGACGCCTCATAGGCTGTCGAGAGACGTGCTTACAGCGCCCGCCATCTTGGACCGGGGCCAGCCGAGGCAGCGGTGCATAGAAGTCTATGGAGGAGAGAGGTACTGCTGAATCTAAAAGTGGAATTATTCGCCGAATTTTCAACCGATTGCCCAAACTGTTTGATTTTTAGAAACGTCACACGTGTAGCTACTATACAAGGTGCTCGGATATTTTTTACAATGCAGGTTTTGCCATACTGCTATTATTACTACTGTTAATAATAATAATTATTACTACTCTTAATATTATTTCAATTATTACTATTATTACTGCTATTATTACTATTATTTTTTATCATTATTATTACTGTTATTATTACTATTATATCATGTGTATAAATCACGTTCTTTGGGAAAGCTTAAACATGTGAGAAAAGTAGCTAGAGATAAAGAATTGTCTACAACAAAATAGTTCCATCATAAATCAGGGCTATTAGATCAATCAGATGCTGTATTCTAACCCACCAATTACTGCAGTAAGTTGCTAGGAACGCGAGATTCATAACATCGAATTTTAAACAAAATTGTCTCAGATTAGTTATTTCACCGGTAAGCAGCTGAGTAATACACAGGATGATGTAGAGAGCTGGTTAGATCATGGGTAGAAGCCAGACACGGAGCTGAGGGGTTCTATCCGTCTTCTC
>NC_067132.1:32936683-32957332 GCF_021347895.1 Acanthochromis polyacanthus | reverse complement strand
GAGGTGTGTGTGAGGTGTGTGTGAGCGTACAAGAGTTTATATGTATTATTTGTGTGTAAGTGTGTGCATTCATTGAGCAATGTGTTGGTGTGTGTCTTCTGGGCAGGCAGATAAATCTTTGGTCACTTCTCTACGTTGCTCGTTCTTTCCTCCCCTGTTTTCCGCTGACTCCCTTCACCCCTCCTTTCTCTCTGGAGAGGTTTCGCTATCCATTGAAAGGGTTGAACGGCGTGTGTCGTGCAGAATACAAAGCAGGAAGAGAGAACTGGGGAAAGAACTCTGAGGACTTGAGATGCTTATCCTAATGTGATTCAAAGCACTGCTGAAATTGACTCGCTATGACTGTTGAATGACTCACAACTACCAGGCGCAATGCTCTAGTGACAACTGACTAAATGCGTCATAATCAGAATCGATGTTCTGATGTATCTGAGAAACATTTTTAGAAGCATGAATTCAAATCCTTTTCCATCCATTCTAGCCTATCCCCCAGAACAAACTGTGGCCCACACAGAAAGAAAAGATCAAGAGTTCCTTGGTTAGGGTTCTGCTTCTAATTTGTTACTAGAACTGGAACAAACATCACAAGTGGTTTTCGGACATTCTTTAGCATTGCTGAAGGGTATTGTAGTACGTGTTCAACAAACCCTCACCTTTGGCTTGTTCCCATTCGTGTCTAACACCATCCTCCAGTCAGAGCCGTTGTTGCTATAGCCGAGGCGAAATTTCTTCATGAAGACCTTGTTCTCACGGTGCTTCCCTCCCTGGATGATCAACCCCTTCAGCAGCTTCTCCTCACCTAAATCCACCTGCAGCCATTCATTAGTGAAGGGCTGTGGCTGGGGCAGCAGGGTCCAGCCTGTCCTGCTGGTCAGCAGACGAGCATTCTCTGGTACCCAGCTCCTGTCCGTATGGGAGGACGCAGTGATCTGGTTGTCAGTGATCAAGCCTGATACCATACCCAGCATGCCCGAGCATGGGTACTCTAAAAGACAAAAGGGAAGGCAAAGGTGTTGGCTTTTTGATACAAATTAAAGAAAACCTGCAGAGATGGTGGACAGAAAAACAAGTCTTGATCTATATCTAAAGGCTTGATGTTCAACATCATTTACCATGCCACAACTCCAGTTTGGTGAGTTTGAGGTTCATATAGGGGCAACAGGACTAGTCAAAGTCAGAGTCAGGAGGACTATTCCCCAAACTCTTTGTGATGTTACTGTGATCTCTCCCTCCATTCTCTTTCTCTGTTTCTCTCTGTCTGCTGATCTCATGCATACTAATTCTTCTGCCTGAAGCGGTTGTCTCCAGGCAGCCAATTAAAACCCTTCTCTCTGTTGGTGCTTCCACCTCCTGCATTCTGGGAGTGCGTTTTCTTTTCATCTCCCTACCCCTCCCTCTATAGACTCACATATACGCACACACAAAAACACATTCTCTTTGTGTTTTATCTGCTGCTGCACTCATCTACCTTCTGCTCCACAGCTGTCAACATCTGTGGGACCACATCTTTGAACATCTCGTTGTTTCCTGTCCACATTTCAAACTTACTTCTCCTCCTTTTATTCAACTTCTCTGATCTTATTCTATCATAAGTTTGTAAGTTTTAGCATCTTTGGGTGTATTTCCAATTTGTTGACAAAGGGAAATGGCTGTCTTCTAATTTTTCCGCATTTCTTCTTCTTGGTGGCAACCCTTTGTATTAAAAGTTGAATTGAGTACAACTTGTTGCTACAGCTTGGATGCATTTGCATGCATGAATCAGATTCTTAAAGCTTTACACATGTTTTTGCCTTTGAACAGTAGCAAACAAAATCTCAGGCTTGCAAAGTTTTTGTTGTTGTGCCCTTATCTAGTGAAACGTTATTTACTGTAAATCTCTACCGGCACTGTCATCAAAAACAGATGCAATTAAACAACCTGCTAAAACATTTCTACTAACCAAAATACAAATGAATTTATTTTGGACATTACATTTGCACTCATGTATCACATCGCTGTACATTGCCATACTGCTTGGTAGGTAGGTATTCAATCCTTTGTCATAGTTGAATTGTCTACCCTGCTGGGATTTGCTTCTGGATTAAAACAAAAGACAAGAATCTACTATAGCAAGGCATACAGCATTATTTGTTAATATTCATGTCACATTTTACAGTACTGAGGTCTGTGAAACTTCTTCACAGTCTTTGTGTCCCATGAGGACTACGGTTAGTGGTTCATGGTGCAACTTAAGTCTTACATCTAAATCCTATTGTTAGTCTTATGCACTTCTGAAACGCATCTCTGTGAAGCTCATAGAACATGCAGGAGTTTACAAAAGTTTCCCGATGTTGCAACTGACACTCTAAGTCTGATACTTGTATTAGGCTTAAACCTTCCCGTCTGCCGTGTCCGAACTTTTCCCAACACTTAATCCCGGGACACTGACTCAGAGACCTGTGATAAGCAATAACATATTTACTATCTGGCTCCCACGGAGGGATAAATCCAGGCATTATTACTTCTTCTGTGTCTGTATGAGACAAAGTGTGCACTGTACCACTGCAGGACTCAATAGCATAGCTGCATCTGGGAAAAGCGAGTGAAAACTTGGAGAACAAGGCCTCATTCAGACACGTCTTTCTCTCTCTGGTTATCTAAAGCAGCTCCGATGCCAACCCGTGAGACAAATCTGTGGTCCTGCATTCTAGAAAAGTCCAAAGTGGAGCTCAAGTAACAAATGCTGTCAGGGTGGAAGCCTCTTGACTGATTTGTTTTCTTTCGTCTTTGGCCAAGATCTATTTGGGATTGATCAGAAGAGCGAGCCCGTGGCAGAGCAAAGGTAAAACCCTGCACACTGGACGCCTTTGAAGTGGGATGCTATGGAGAAAGGTACATGTGTGTGATTAGGAGTGTGTGTCTGTGTGCGTTTGTGACACTGATCTGAGTTTAGACTCTCGAGTAAACTCCCCGGGTCATCTGGAGCTGTTAATCGTCTTCAGCTGCGATCACAGAAGCTGCCGAGATGGCATGCACACAGTGACACACCCACAGGAACAAAAATTTGTGTGTATGTTTGTGGAGTGCAGGCATGGAGAGGAATATACATGGCTTTGTGGGCTGAGTTCAGGGTTTGGGTGGAGCATCAGTGGTTCATCAGTGATATTTATGTACCATGGCGTATTTACAAACAGCAGGGCGGTGGATCTTCTTATTAATGAGTAGCTGTTTGTATCAGGAGGGGCTTGCGACCATGATAATTAAGGAAACATCTTGCAACATTCTGGGGCTTAACTCCTCGACATACCTGACTTGGTGGGGGTGGGAAGATGGAAATGCACATTTGAATAGTTTCATAAAGCTCCACACCCCTAGTTTCCATCACATTTAGTGCAGTGGTCGGCCGCTGCTATGGCAGCACTTTTCCGGAAATGTGGAGATGCACTTAGAAAGCTCTCCATACTTTTCTTCTCATTAAAGTTCTGGTATCAGGGATCCATAACTCAATGTAGAAGTGAGTGAGTCACTGGGTTTATACAGCCCTCAAGAGCCTCAGAGTTTCCCTCAGTCTCTCTGACAGTGCAGCTAGCATGCAGTGAAGCTGGCAGCGTCTTCGGAGCACCCAGGGGTCCTGACGTCATTACGGAGGCCCTGTGGTGACTTCGATTCTGTGATGTGTTTATGCTCTGTGCAGCGGTCTGGTCGTGTGCCCCAAACATACGCCCCAGCTGTAACCCTGCTGTACCCACAGTGCCCTCTGCTATTACATGAACAGCCACGCATATGTAACGTATAACTGCTCCACAAAAACACAAAGTGCTTTTCACATATGAGGGCATTTAGTGGGCCACAACCAATCCTGACCCCAACTTTAATCCAATCCTTAATGTCTGAACTAACAACACTGACAAAAAGCAGTTACTTTTTGCTTTTTGTCTGTCCTTGAAAGATATATTCCATATCTAAGTACAGAAGAACAAAACACACTGGGAAGCACTAATTAGAATTCAATACACATGCTCATAATCCCACAGAGATCCAGACAGATGTGTTAAAACCATGCAAAAGGGAGTTGCACACACCACATATTAAAATAACATCAACAAAAAGGCAAAGATAAGAAGAGTGTTGCCAAAATCAAAGCTTCATAAGTAAAAGACAGACTGCAGACTAAAGAGGAGGCTGAGAAGAGCTCAGCATAAGGGATGGGGCCGTGCAGAGCCCACCCAGCTCCAGCTCCCTCTGCCTGCCAGCTGTTGGCTCCATTTATATTAAATGACGTACAACTAAACATGGGGAAACATAAATATGTAATCCTAATTCATGTGCCACTTTTCTATTATGCAGCAGCTTCTCTTAGCCTTTGAGGGGGACTCTTGCAGAAAGAGAGCTTCATCTCACACCTGGCAGAATTGAGGTGTTTAGCCAGCTGGGGCCTGGATGGGAAATAAACTGTGTTGCAACAAGAAGAAAGTGAAAACAACACGGACACGTGCGGAAGTCATACAGAGTTGGTGGCATCAGCTGGCTACTGCATTTGAAAGTGTTACATATACAGTTAGAGCATAACCTCTATTATACAGAGTAGTCAGTTTTCAGCGGTAGCTGTGAGCAAAGACAGTGCTGCAATGCGCTTGTATATGTATGTGGATCAGCAGGGATCTCAGCAGTAACCAACCTGATATCTTACAGCCATACACCTCGAAGCGCAGTGCGATGCCTGTTTCCCAGGTAACGGGACGGATCCGGACGAAGCGCGTCAGCGTGGGCTTAGGCAGCATCGTCTTAGCAACGTCTGTTGGGTTGGTGTTGCCTTGGAAAACCTGTGAAAGAAGCAGGAGAAAGTAAATTATTGACAGAATATGTTGAGTTGAGATGCAGAGTCAGAATTTCTCTGAGGTTTTGGCTGCATTAGATACAGAAACAGACAATTCAAGGAAAGATTCACATTGTTTTTCAACTAACAAATGTTTAAGATGTTTCATGTGAATCTGAAATAAAAAAAACAAAAGAAATGGAGCTGAGAGATTGACCTTTGTCTGTACTCAGTCAAGATATTGACACAAGAAGTAGCATTGACAATCTACTGAAACATACAAAAGGGCGATCTTTTCTTGTGGTTCAATAACTGTTTTTAATACAAGACAAATACATAGTATGGTGTGAAAGTTTTGCGCACATATAAACAGTTACTCTGTTACTTCTGGAATTGCCCCTGCTCCTCCTCTTGCACCACATGTTGCAGCCAAATCTGGCAGTCTCCTGTGACTATGAAACCTGAGGCGGGATGTGTAACACTTAAAAGACCAGATTGGCTCAAGATGCCCTTTCTCTGTCCGCTGCTTCCAGATCTTGTGTAGGTTTTACTGCAGTGTCTTGTTGAAAGGTCAGAGATGTCACTGGTCTCCCCCAGGGTCAGTTGACAGTTTACTAGCACCATACGAGGGGCCGGCCACCCGTCTGAATGACTCCCTACAGCCCATCACAGTTCATTCTGGGTAATTGAATCACAACGGTGACCATACAACCTCCTGACCTGCCTGACTGAGGAGCTATGGGGCAGAGAGAAATCCAACTGAGAGAACCAGGATGGAAAGATAGAAAGATAGACATTCTGCTAATCTAGGATGAACTAAAACACCACAAGGGTGTACCCACTAGTCTATAGAGCCAGCCTACCCTTTCGACACTCAGTCCTTCAGTAATACCTGTCAACTACATCACTAAGGGACCCTGGAACAAAGTCATCCACTCTGTTAAATGTCACGCCGAGTCTCCTCTCCACTCGCTAACTGTAAAGTGGCTTTTTCCAGGGCTGCGCTAAGATGCCAAACTGCAGGCTCAGCATGCAGCAAATGGTGCCCCTCCGCACAAAAGCACTTTAGAGTCCGGAAAAACACAGGCCAGGCTTACCACGGCACCTTTAAGCTGCCACTTTACAGAGGGGACTGTGTACTTTGGAGAGACCATAAAAGAATCAAGCCTTGGGGCATATGTACACAGTAGCACAAGCACGCTTGTTTGGATGCTCTGTTGCTGTTGGGAACTTTTTTCTTTTCTCACTGCTTCACTCAAAAATGTCTCGTAGTATTTACATGTCATGCTAACATGTGGACTGTCACACACACACACACACTTCCCTGACCTTCCGGACACCCACAGTGCAGGCTGTGTTTGCCTCCAGATGGACAAAACCTGGTCTGTTTGACAGGCTGATCAGCGATCAATGGTTACAGCCTGTCACGCTCCGGTCAAGCATGCCATCCCTCCCTTCGTTCCTTTACTTGTCCCTCTCTTCTGGGCCCACCTCTCCCAGCTGCTCAAATTTGACAGCCTTTCCTAGTTGCATCCACCCCCTTTAACTCTTGTTTGTCAAGTCTTTTGTCATCCCTTGTCCTTTTTTGACAAATTGATGGGTGCCTGACATAAAACAGAGGCAACATTCCTACAAGAATCCTCCCTGTGGTTGCTTCAGTGCTGTATTAGCACCACAGTTTTTCACCATCTACTTACACTGATGTTGGGCATATTACCATATCATCAAAGGGTATAATTGCATGCTGGGAGACAGAGACTAAAGTACATGTAGTCGTGTAGTTCCCCTTTTGTTAAGCTCAAAGGAAATTTGGAGCAGACCACAATTCAACTCAGCTGGCTCCTTTACTGAACTGGGATATTCCAAGTGCAGTAAATGTGCAGGAGCAGTTTTTATGACCCAGTCTCTGGTCAGGGAGATGCAAAAATTCACAACACTACTGTTATCACTTAGCTTCTTGCAAATAGTTGCATGTAGAGCTTGTGGCTGCAAACATATCCAGAAAGGTTACTAGGGCTTCACAGTTAATTTCACTTTTTAACGTAGAGCTTAGAAGTGAAGCTACTACACCATCCCTGGCTGAAATGAAAGTTTTATCACATAAATGTTGAGAAATACCTTCTGTTTGGAGCCTTCTTTCAAAGTGATCCAGTCTTCTCCATTTGAGCTGACATCCACCTTGTAGGACTTGACAAAGTAAACCCTCCGGGTCTCCTGGGAAATGGCACCCTGGGTACCAATGGCTGAGACAAACCGCAAGAACCCAAGGTCCACCTGAAGAGGGCAAAGAGAGGAGAGACAACTGAGAAACCGCTGCTCTAAATGACTTTGCACTTTACAGAGAAAATTCTGCAGTGGCTGCTGCAAGCCTCTTTCCCTTCAGTTTTAAGGAGAATACTGATAAGCTGAGCTACACAGAGCCAAATGTAACGCTCTTTGTGTATTCAAGTGCATAAATAACTTCTGTAGAAAATATTTTCAATGCACACAGCCTGCATTAATAATACAGAGACAATCTGGAGAGTAAAAAATACAGCTCTAGCATCAGGATCACCTCTGGCCACAAGCTCATCAACGGCTACCTGGAATTTAATAAACAGCAATGAAATGATATTCACATTAATGAAAGAGACACTAGATGACAACTTAATTTCCTGAGATGGGAGACAAGAGCTTATTGGATAAAAGTGAATGTTGAATAGAACGGGGTCTGCAATCACATTATCAGAATCGGCCAGGAGGAAAGAGAGATACAGATTGAATATCAAATACTGTGCCTTTAAAATATGCAGGGCTTTATAAAGTAATCATGAACTGCAGTACATTACTGCGGGGCTATTATATTTTCACGACGGGGTCAGAGAGGCACATGTGTGAGCGTCTGGGTGCAAGTCATGCTCATGTATATATTTTCAAAAAATGTATTTGTGCTGTATTTGGAGATGATGCTGGGCAGAGCGAGTGGCTGGTTCGCATCAGACCTGGAAAAAGAGCACAGTGTCTGTCTGCCAACCATCACGCCTGTTCACAAACACCATCATCACTGCCAGGAAAGAAAGAACACACGCAAAGTCCCTCTATATGTCACCCTGGCTTCTGTTCCTGTGACCCGAAATAGCCTTCAAACTGGCTTTTGATCATGCTAACGCTGCTGTCTAACTTCACCGGGACTGTGCAGGTCTGGAGATGTCAGCTGTTTCTAGTTCTGGGACTCGCACGCAATTTTTCAGCCACCAGAAATAACAAATGGGCTCCCTTTGACCACTGCGGAGGCTACTTAACCCCACGAACCATCCCTTCATCCATAACAGGAGCAAAGAGTGGGTGCGGTGCGAACCTGAAAAACTTTCAAAGAATTCCAACCCCTCAGTGTATAAGCAGCATGCTTAATTTTAACAAGCGTTAACACCATCTTTGACAGGCTGAGCTGACATTAATGAGGAGTAATGGTGTTGCGTGCAGACGCTGCTAAAACGTGATCGAGTGATGCAGGGAAGTCGGGGCGTTGGTGGAACAGGTTTCCAAGATCATGATGAGAGACGAGGCCTTTGATGTTGACGTGAGATGGGCTCGGGCTCTGATGCATGGCGACCAGAGTCTTGAGTAGATTACTGAATCGACTCAGAGGAGATCATCGGTATGTGCATGTGCAAGGGTGTGTAAGAAAGAGCGACAGCAGTTAAATCCTTTATGTGAGAGAGAGCAGGCAGACACAGTAGTGTGCACATATTTCAGAAAATCAAAGCCAGGGTTATCTGCCTGCAAAAATCTTAACAGAGCTCCGGCATGTTAAAACCAGACAGTCGGCTAGGTTTGGCTGCCAACCTTATATACGGCACCGTACCACACTTAATGATTCAGAGCAGGAAAAGAACATCTGCATGCCACGCTGGTCATTCCTGCTCCTCAAGTTCACTTCCAGAAGCAAAAAGACATAAACAGATGGGAGCAATAAATGAGGTTCCACCATGATATTCTCTCACTCTCCCTTGGCCACTCAAAGGATTTGGATGGATGGAGACTGACAAAAAAGACAGTCACATACAGAGACAGAATACTTTTGTTCCTGTCTACAGGCTCAAAGGGCTTTTACAGTAAGTCCCACATTTCTTTTGGGTCCACAAATAGAAACAAAATCAAATCCTGTCAGCTTTAGACTGTTCCCATTTAATAACGCAAGAGCTGACTTCCTCTCTGCTGGGTAAATGGCTGTATATGCCAGTGCTGGATGGGGAAAGCATAGCGGATGGCAGCGAGGTCTGCACTGGCGTTCAATATATTAGACCAGGCAGGTCTTTAACATCTTCATTCAAATGGCCAGTCTGGTTTATTTCCAGTCTGGCCCACTGGCAAAGTGGCTTACTGTAAAGGCTTAACTAAAAATGGTCTAATAGGAAGACTTGGCCTTGGGATGTTTTCTCTGAAAGGATCTCATTAGGTGTAATGGAGAAGAAGAGCCTCTGGGAATGAAATGAGTGGCGGGGCTAATTGGGAACACTCATGGGTGCTCAGACTGAACAATATGAGGACATGAGCATGCTGAAATATGGCGGATTTGAAGAGAGTTGGACTGATATATGACCTTAATCAATATTCTGGTCCAAGTTTATTTTGTAACTTTTTATTGAAGGGGCTCTCTGCCAGTTGATGGGTGTGGTTTAGCTTCCCATTGTTATATGCTTCCATCACCTTGTGGTTCACTAGTTTCAAAGTTCCACAAACCACAGTGATGCTGAAGAAAATCAAGTCACTGTGATTTTTTGGGAAAGTTTTTGGCACAGAATTTCAAATTCTAGGCAGCTTGAGTTTGAAAAAGGCATCAGGGTTAGTTGTCACAGGATTTGAGGAGGAGACATGATGAAAGACAGCGGGAGGAAGGAGAGAGAGGAAAGAGATGACGGAAAAGGAGAGAAAAGTCAAGGTGGGAAGGTTGGGAGGTCAAACAAGCCACTGACAGTGATGCCTTGCAAGATGTGAAGGACAGAAG
Organism: Acanthochromis polyacanthus; assembly: GCF_021347895.1. Lineage (NCBI taxonomy): Eukaryota > Metazoa > Chordata > Actinopteri > Pomacentridae > Acanthochromis > Acanthochromis polyacanthus. The sequence continues at coordinate 32,947,550 of NC_067132.1, read as the reverse complement.
CATGGGGTCTCTAGTGAAGAAGTGCACAGACAAGATCAATTTCACAGACAAGGGCTGATAACAGGGCCTGGGTAATGAGCGAAGCATGATTTATTAATGGCTGCTTGTTAGAGGCAGAAGAACGAGGCCGAGGCTGCGCTAACAGACTGAGGTTACATGGGTCAGGGAAAGAAGACGGGCTGCCAGGACGCTTGGATGTAAAGCACAGTCCATCCCACACCACAGAGACCACAGTGAAAACAAACAGGCTCAGATAATGATTACTAGTGGGACTCCTTTTAGCCCAAAGCCAAAGACAGCACTTGCTGACCTATATACATAAACCAATAACCAGTATTTAGAAATCACAAGGAGTCCACAGTGTATCCTGAGTAAATATATCACTCACAGATGATAAACTATTTGTCATCTAGACCTGAAAGGCTGATTCATATCTAATGGGTGATGTAATCATTCTGTGGAAAGGTGTGAATTATGCCTGCATCTATGGAGCTACGCTACATTTTGAGACTCTGCTGTTCTAACAGATCGAAGCAGGTAATTCCTCTACATTGACCATATTGTGGTTTCTCCTATGAGAGTGTTTGGACTCAGGCCCACCTATAGACAAATGACACTATACATTCTGGGCATGCTGGTGCACAGTAACTCATATCTGGAGGGACACACAACCTGAGCCATAAACATGCCAGGCTGGGTAAGAAATCACCCAGGCTTCTCAGAATCTTTCCATAAAGCAGTGGCAGGCTGATATGTGGGCAAGACTTCAATGTGTCCTTGTCTCCCAGGAGTTTTTTCCTGCTCCAGTATAGTCCAAAATATGCTTGACTAGTTGTGTATGTGTGTGTGTGTGTGTGTGTGTGTGTGTGAGAGTGTGTGTTTTGGGTGTTTTCTACCTTCCTGTTGTGCGGCAAACTGATGACTTAAAGCCCCTTGCCTCACAACAGCCAGTGTGCAAGGCTCCAGTGGTTTCACAAACTAATGAAACCAGAAAGGCAGAAAAAGAATTAGTCATGCTCAGGCTTGTAACATCAGCCAGTTAAAGCCCGGTGTGCGTGCAGATAGATCGACATACTGAAATCCACTTGGGGGGGCTCAATGGGGGTGTATATATATATATATATATATATATATATATATATATATATATATACACACACACACACACATATATATATAGACACACACACACACACACACACACACACACACACACACACACACACACACACACACACACACACATATATATATATATATATATATATAGATGGCATGTATGGGAGACTTTAGGAATAACTGATTGTAAATAATAGACAGTGTATTTATGTGTTTATGTGTGTTTGTGCAAGTTAGTTTAGTTTCAAAATCATTACTCAGAGTATTGTCTTTGTGCTCTATGACTCAGATGTGCAGCAAGGCCACATGATATGTAATTGAGGCTAAAGTCTCGTCAGTGTTGTGATGTTGCAGCAAGCAGACATGCAGTTTATATGGCCGGGGAAGGGAAATAGTTCAAGAAACAGTAGAGGCTCAAAAGCTCTATCTCTGGCTGCTTGATTGGCTTATAATTGAGTTGCCAAGAAGTTGCATGCAGCAATCTGTACTCTGTGAGAAGAACAACCAGAGACTTTTGTTTGAAATCCATTTCTCTGCTTTCCCAACAGAAGGGGAAAAATAGCTGTGTGTGTGTGTGTGTGGGCTGCTGACTGAATAACCGAGGCCTCTGGGGAATGAGTTTATTCGTTTTCCCCCACCAAAAACAACAACAAGAGAAATGCCGAGGGTGAGAAGGAAGGGAGAACTCCTCTTTGTTCCAAAGTCAAAGAGCAGCTGGTAGACATAGACAGAGGCTCTGGTCCAGGAAACAATCTCTGGAAATGCTTTATGGATCTCAAAGGATGGTATCGTCAGAAGTCATAAAGTAGATGCAAAGCCTTAAGTCACCTGCTTTTTTTTGTTTTTTTGCATGCATTCAAATTCTGACAAGGCTTTTCTTTGTATGGTAATGACAGAAAGCTGACATTTTTGTGAACTGACAAACACACACCTACTTTGACATGCAGCTAAAGAGATGCGCTTCTATCCCCAGATGTTGTATATAAAGCAGCTTTCAGCAATTTGCTTCCTAATTTCAACCACAGTTACTTTGGTGTTGGTAGCGGAAGCTTTTAGGAATAGCTCCATTACCTGAAAGTGTAATTAATTCTCTTTTCATGAAAATTGTATTACTCAAATGCTCCAGGACCTGTGGGCTCCACTTACGACCTTCCATTTATCACAATATTCACCTGACAGGAATTACAGTTTATTTTTAGCACCTCAACACCTCTTTGGTGGCATTAAATTATGCATGTCTTCCCATGCACTGATCATCTGTTTTCCTGACAAAGAGGGATGTATAGGTAAGACAACAGCGAGAATAAAATCAAAGGTTGTGTGATTTGTGGTGTTGTGCTCAGCCACATGTGTACTGCTGTTGATTAAAGGTTTCGGTCTCAGCTGTTAGAGGAAGTCTGGTTTTAAAGTTTGTGAATCATCTTTAAGAATCTCACTCCAGGGTCATTCCCATCCGTGCCCCACACACATGACTAACGCTCTGAGTAATGATTATGAAACCAAGACACGCTGATAGGGACGGAAAGGAAGGCGACCTGAAGGTATGTCACGTCTGGAATCCGCCTGATGATCCTATCCCAGGATATACAGCTGCACATGATCGTTTAGTGATGACGACTGACTGCAGGGCTTTCAGGCATTTCTCTGCTCTGTAAGGCAGACACTGAAAATGACACTGATTACGGCTGAGCTGAGTTTTTGTATCTCGGTACTTATGCCGCGCTGTTTCATTTCATTACATCATGCCATTCCTCATGTTTCGATTTCTAGTCCCACTTTTGGGCTACTTGAAACGAGTGTGGGTCTCTATCCTCTCATTGATTTTCCAATTGAGAGTGAGGCCCAGAAGCAGCGAGGCTCAGACAGCATCCATTGTTTCCATTTGTACGGCATGATGATGATCTCACCGGCAGCCGCATGCCAGCCTATGCTCCTATGCTCTCGCTAGACTTCATCAACTGAGAAGCTGCTGTTAATTACTAGTCCATATTCTAATTACTCATCACCCGGCGCGGTGGTAAGCCCTGGAACCGGGACAGAAGCGAAGAGAGAGAGAGAGACGAAAGCAACGAAGGGGGCATTTTTGGGAAATCATTGACCTGAGGTAATTGAAAGCACATTTGGATGAGAAGGAAAACAGGATATGGAAGAACGTGCCGGTTTAGCATCTGACATGGTGGCCAGAACTGTAGTTTCATCAAGGAAGAGTGCAATTAGTGGTTGTTTGGTTGGTCAAGTGGTGGAGCTCAACCTGTGATCCAGCCAGGACTCACAGAACTGTCTCTCTTACAGATTTGCAAGACATAGAGCCAACACAGGTCGTGCCCTCATGTTTAAACCTCCCACGTCAAGTTACTCTGTAAATGGTTGACTTTACCTCGAAATTACTATCATATATTGGAGATAAAGATGCATACTGTGGCAACAAACACAGATACGCTCCTCAAGGACAGTGCTTTCATCTGTCAGAAAGGTGAGATTAAAGCATTTCTCACAAAACAAGAGTTAAGAGACTCATTATCTCCTGTTATGATTAAACAATTTAGGTGATCAGAGACACATAAAGGCTAATAAATACATAAATACTGATGAAGCAGTCATGGATAATGCATCCTGGCAAGAAGACTGAGGATAACGTCAAGAGCTGATGCAGCTAAATTATAGATATGGAGAGCAAGCTCAAACTCATGAGGATGACAAACTCCAACCAGCTCTATGGGATGACATGTACTGTATATTGCCATTATGAGATGCTCAACAGAGAGGCTTTCAGGTATTGACAGTTGGGTTCTTTCCAAGACTGTGTAAATTATTCATGCTGTGTGTACGTGCAATCAATGGCAGCTGCCTGACATAGATGCAGTCAGTCTTTTATTGTGTCATTTGGATGTTGTAGTGGCTCCTGGTGGCCATCAGATCCTTCCTATTTGACAAAGACACACTATATGAAATTCTTAACAATTTCCGTGACACTGCTCCATAAACATGCTACACCTTCCCCTACGAGACAAATGTGTTGCACAGATGCAGGCATTTCCTCGCCACTGTTGTGTGAGTTCATAAAGCAAGGAGCAGCCCATTGACTGGGTAGTCTGCTGGTTTACACTCATTAATTTTTGCTGCAACCTGCCGTTGTTCATACTGTTAAGCTTCAGAGAAAGACATGGCTCACACTGGCAGATAATATTCACAAATCTCCCTCTACCTTGATGTAGATCTGTAAACCTGGAGAGGAGGGAGGACGGAGAAAGAGTGGAGTGAATAGGAATAGATCTGAAAGGAGCAAAGAAAAAAATGAAATGAAGGCCTGTTTTGAGGGATTATCGCCTCTTTCTTTACTCCCTCCTCCAGCCGCAAACCCCCTCAAAGGACATCTGTCCATCTCTGTGTAGACCAAAAGGCTGATTAATGACCTGGCTAACCCAACACTCAACGCTGAACCACACCACACCAATCTAATTACCCGGTGAAGAGCGCACAGACTCGAGCATCTTGCCCTCCTTCCCTTCATGCATCAGAATGAGGCAGCATTAAAATGGATGACAAATCTGGATTATGTTCGGTAAAGAAGAAGGAAAGCAGAGCGAAGGAAAATGCCCAGGAATCAAAGGCCGCCTGTCATGAATAATAAAACTGTCTGCCTCAAACTGCAGTCAGGGAATGATAAATGAAATAAATAATGAATTGATTACTATGCATCTGACTGCACACTGAGATGATTTGTACGTGCCGCGAGGGGGCCTGAGCTTGTTGCAACACCATGGACAGGCTTAATGAAAGAGGAATGAAGAATTCTGCTCTTTTAATACCACTTGTGATAATTGGACTTCTGCTCAGAGTGCTCGGCACAAGTGCATCGCACTCCTTAGAAAACATAAATTACGTGGCAACCACAGACTTGGCTCATTTACTGCATTTGAAATTAGAAATTAGAAGAGTCTCATTCAGTGTTTTCATCTGATTAGTATTGGGAAATCAGCACACCCATTAGAGCACATCCCTTTCAAATCCAGATTTTTACTGCCGAATCAAATCCTCAATATGATCAATAATATAACAGAGAGACTCTAGAGTGGCAACAAATCATTGTGATCACTTGTAATTTCCGCTGACAAAAAGGCAAAGCGGGGCAGGGCAGGCTTCACATCAATGCCGTTACACTTAACCCACACATCAGACTATGAACAATGGATTGTCCTTTGCAGGAGACAAATATTTTCATACAACAGACTGTGGAACTGCTGGAGGAAGCGTTAAGGCAGGCCACGATTCTTCCTGATCCACTCAGGCACATGTTGGGGTCCTCTGCAGGACAATATGGACCCTGCCAGACCCTCCTACTCACCCACAAAGCCAAGAACAAACACATGGACACACACAAGCATGGGAGAACACACATAAACCTGCACACATACTCAGTCACATACTGATTAAATTAGTCTGAAGGAGCAACAGGGGCCCCCGGGACAATATTTTCATTGCAATAATAAAGGAAAAGCTTGCTTATGGCCCTCCCCAAGCAAATATTTGGCTTTGGGTCAGCTCTATTATTCATCCCCTGAGGAATATGCTGGGGCCAAACTTTTCAGCAATGAAGCAAAGACTGTAGAAAAAGAGTAGAAAAGAAAAACAGTCTGGGCATTTACAAGGCCTGGAGGCTTTCGGTTAATAAATCAAACATGTTCCAAAAGCATCTAGGTAGTGCTGTGGCAGGTGTGTCACTGTGGGGTTTGTGCTGTGAGTGGACTTGGGATATGTGACTTATCCCCATCTAGGGATGGAGGAACTAAATCCTTAATCTTCCACATAAAGTTCCCTTGGTGGGTGATGATCGCTTTGTGCAGATAAGCCGACAGACAGAAATATATGACAGAGCCTGTTTGTGTGTGTGTGTGTGTGTGTGTGTGTGTGTGTGTGTGTGTGTGTGTGTGTGTGTGTGTGTGTGTGTGTGTGTGTGTGTGTGTGTGTGTGTGTGTATGTGTGTGTGTGTGTGTGTGTGTGTGTGTGTGTGTGTGTGTGTGAAGCTAGGCAGGATGCCTGGACTAAATCCCAGCATCCCTGGAGGCAGTCTCTGTTATCAAGGAAAAGGAAAGTTATCAGGTAGACAGGAAGACAGAAGGAGAGAGAGACAGAGACAGATAGGTAGACAGTGACAGAGAGAGTGGACACAGGCAATTTTGGTGAGGTGTGGACTCCACCACCCGGAGGTCCATCAGGACGGCTGACATTCATCATCGAAATTGTTGGGTGTTATAGAGAAACTGCACCTCCAGAGACTGAAGGACAAACACAGAACACACCTACTGTGTTCAAGCAGGCAGGAGTCACTTCTAATACTACATACACCCTCAGACGGTGACTCACCTCCAAAAACATACTGCAGACAGTTGGGGAATTCTTCTGCACTGCCGTGTTTGACTTTTCAGACATTATTTACCTCTACTCTTTCAGGTAGCAATTATCTGTGGTATATAAATAATTTGCTCTGGATGACATGAAAAACGTACCTGTATCCACTCCTTGTTTGAGTCCTCTGCCGGCGTCCATGCATTTTCATAGTAGTTGAGTCTGGAGCGCTCTGGGGACCAGCTGGGGTTGTACTGGGATGAAGCCATGATTTGGTCTGATGTTATCTCTCCTGATTCCATTCCCAAAGGGTCGCTACAGTCAAAGTCTGAACAGGGAGGAAGAAGGGGAAAGAAGACAGACAGGAGGAGGATGAAAAGGGAAAAGTAAAAGATATTTAGTTGAATTCAGAGCAGGCACAATGTACCCAGCATGTGCTTTCAGTGTCCCCAGAATCAGAGTTCATCTCTGAGGAGGAGGCCACCACACGACAGGCACTCAGCGCTGCTGGCCGGAAAAGAACAGCACATCAGCAATGCCTCAGTAAATCCTTTCTGTTTCTCTCTCTCTCCCTAGTTTCTAATGGAAGCAGGATGGAAGTCTTCCACATTAAGACGTAAAAATGTCTTCATAAACATTCAGCGTGGGCTAAGTTTACGCTCGTATCAGGCATTAGAGTGACTTTCACTCCAGTTCTTTTTTCCACTGACTGGATCCATTTCCCTCACCTCCCTGTGGGCTGTTTATCTTTTTTGCACACAGTAACTATTTTCCTCTCCTTGGTCTCTTGGGGGAGTTTAGGTGTCTTTAGGATCTGTATTTAGGGCCTATATATCACACTCGGGGCCAAACCATCAATGGCAGGAGGTGGCTTCCCTTGTTTGTGTTGACATGGGGCAGCCGTTTTGAGGCATCCGGGGCTCCGCGGCTAAAGACTCTGCTGGGTCAGTTTGGGGTCGGCCTCTCTAACCCACATAGGTCAGACATGCTGACACGCTGTGGAGCAACCGTTGGAATGAAGAAAATGACCTTTTGATCCACGCAGGGGCTGTACAACGTCACCACAACATGAAGGTATGCAAAGGCACACTTTCACACATTCATGTAAACAGTTCTTCTTATTACTATTTTTCGGTGAAGTTGGTAAGTGTGCTTCTTTACGAGCAAGGTTACCACTGCCAAAATATGAAACCCTTTGGCCCAAAAATGCAGTCATGTGCTTATGTGTACGTTCACACACACAGAGGGCTCAGGACGTGGAGCAGTGTGGAACTGCTATGTGGCTGCTGCCTAAGAGCTAACACAGATGGTCTCCCCATCTGCCACACTGCTAACACACCTCAGTCACTGGGTCAGAGTGTGTGTTTGTGCTTTACAGTGTCAACGTGCAGTCGCATATGCGTGTGCTCGCACACACAAGTACGTCGGAGTCTCTGCGTGAGGCTGAGAAAACTGTCTGGCACCTCTCCACTCTCATTCTCGGCTCTCTTTGAGGAGACTGCCTGTTCTTGTCAAACTTTTGTACTCAGACCCACATTATCTAGATTAGTGACCATGATCAACAAAAGAGGCGTTTATTCGCTGCTAAGCATGCTATCTGATCATGTGCGTTACTGAACAAAGCAGGGTTGATAGCAGAGAAAATAGTGAGGGTGGACTGAGGGAAAGGGAGCAAAAGAAAACTGGCAAAGAACAAAAGACAAGGCGTCTTTTCAGCACCTTATCACCTCTCATCAGTAGCTTTCAGCCAGAGTGTACCCTTCCCTTTCCCCTTGCCATGTAGAAGCGAGAAAATCCGCTGTGTATTATGCATAAGGGGATTATGAATGATTTAAGTGGTACAAGCTTGGAAAAGCAAAGACAAAGTTTGGAGATTTAAAAAAAAAAATCTTCGATGCATCTCAGTTGGTGATGTAAGACCAAGAAATTCACTTCTAAATGAGGGTATTTACTGATCACAGGTCAGATATTTCACCATGCCTCTTAATGGCAAACGTGAAAAGTTGATTTATGTAATCTGATCTTAGATGTGTGATTAAAACGACTCAAGTAACTCGGAGGAATCTAAGGAGAAATGACATCAGCACTCATCGCTGTGCTCATTACTGCGAGCAGGGTGGTTTCGTTTGTTGCGTGTGTACATGTGTGTGTACACAGTGTCTGTCTTCCCTTTGGGCAAGACAAAATCCTTTTGGAGATGATTAGTAGATTTGGCTGAATGTCATCCATCTCTATTCAAAGACTGCGTGTGTGTGTGTGTGTGTATGGGGTGGTCTAGCCGCTGGACAGATTTATGACTTCAACCAGAGCTCGTCTTCTTTAATGAAATGTTTAGATGGAGCGTTTTGCAAAATGGGGTCAGGGGGTCGGAGCCCCGTGACAACCACGGAGCATGTAAAAGCCCTGGGGTGTGTGTAAGTGTGTGTCCAGGGTGGTTACTGGTGGGGAGGCAGGTTTTTGGAACCTCTCAGGGCCCACCGTGTGTAACTTAGGTCTTGTAAACCACGGAGGTAGACTTTACCCTGTTACACATTTCCCAAGTGAAGAAGCAGGAGGTGTTTATTTAATAACTCCTAAGCTCTGTTTAACAAGTGGGGAATTTGTCTTAATAGGACCATGTGTAGCTTCAGGAGCAGACAGGATCTGCCTTTTACTCTTACTAATACTCCTCTGGTGGTTACTTTCATGGCCTTTAATTCTTTACAGTGGTCTTTCACTGAACAAATCTCTCCAGATTGTTGATTTCCACCTTATTTAGAACACTTTTGTACCGAGGTTCTTTGGCTACCTGTAATTCTTCCTCCCTAAAATCCCCATCTGTTTAATTTTTAGCATTTTAATGACGGCTCACCCTCTGGAACAGTCCTTTCGATGACAGTGAAGTTGGCAGAAAAGCCTTCTTTTGCGATGGCGCTGTCCGTGTTGATTGTCAGTGCCAGGATGCCCGTGTAGGAGATGATTCGGCCTGGGGTGTTCTGTCCACAGTACCTCCCGATATATGGGCCCACTGGTGATGAGAAAGGAGAGAAAAACACAAATATTGTTCCTCTGGTTAGACTTGGGTTAATTCAATATTTGTTTGTTTGCCACAGCCGTGTCACACATGGGTTTAACTACCAACTCCCTCCCTGTGGAGGTGTGAAAACTAGTGTGTCAGTGAGGTATGGCACCGGCTGCATTTCATTTTCCCCTTCGACCCCATAAAGATGTGTGAGAAAAGACTCCCAACATTCCATGCCTGTTCGTCTGGTCGACACAAAGCGGAAGAGGGACCTGTAGTGTGGGGCAGGTCACTGTCTCTGTCTATTTGCTGACTGTAAATACCTCAAACTTTCTGTATCCACACTCATTTTCTTAGGCTTGAAGCGGACACAGGCACGGCCCAGTGGGTCTTGTGAAGGAGACCAAACAAGTAAAGACTGGGCACAGACAAAAGGGGAGCATTAAAAGACAGAAAGCAATAAAAGAACAAGAGGGACACGTTCCACTGAGCAGACTGAGTCAAATGGGGAAATGGGAATAAGGTGGAGGGAGGAGGGACGTTAGGGGGAGACAGAGAGGCGTGGGGAAAGAGCGATGGGGTAACGAGGGAGGGTGCAGGAGAGCAAGGGAGCACAATGACCTTGCCCTACGTCTCTGATGTGTGCTATGATCCATGCACATTCGTGAGTGTGTGTTCCTGTTGGTGTGTGGGGAGCTGCAGCTTATCTGTCATTAGTAATGCTGTGATCAGCGGCGAGTGACAGTCCTGCCTCCCTGCGGCCTCCTGTCATCCAAAACATGCCACTTCCAGTGCAGCTCCTACATGAAAGGCAAAGGCCAGGCCACAGGGACTTATGGGGCAGCGGTGTGACGGCTCAGATTAATCTTCATAAACCAGGTGCCTGCTGTATGAATCTATGTGTGCTTTTAAACTTACTAAGTCCAGAGGTGAACAAAAAAATGCCATCTCTTGCATTATCTGCATGACTCCCCAGCGCTATGAAATTTTAAAGAACTGCGCTATGAACTCCTGCCTCCTTGTTCCACGGGGAAGACAGGCAAAAGAGTGGAGGTTCTTCTTCTACAGCGCTTGTCCAGTGAGGTGTACTCTAAGAGGTGAGGGGTACTGGGAGGTGCGACTCCCCCGCTGCTTTACGGAGGCCAGCATTTGCCTGGACATCTCCCACCTCTGCACACCCCACCGGCTAGCATGCCTCCAGCCTTCTGTGCTAATGCACTATCGATCCAGCAGGCACCACAGGAACCGCCTGGCAAGAGACGACACACTATTTTCTTCCTGTGGCTTATTTTTACACTGGACCGTCTGTCACACACAACAACACTTGAACGGTTTGATGCCACATGAGTCCAAAGTGGCAGCGTCCAGTTTCTGCCCTGAACAGGCTCAGTGTTAGACAAA